>NW_026610751.1:667454-745618 GCF_029499605.1 Hyla sarda
CTCCTCCACACCATCACACCTCCTCCCCCACACCATCACACCTCCTCCACACCATCACACCTCCTCCCCCACACCATCACACCTCCCCCACACCATCACACCTCCTCCCCCACACCATCACACCTCCTCCCCCACACCATCACACCTCCTCCTCCACACCATCACACCTCCTCCCCCACACCATCACACCTCCTTCCCCACACCATCACACCTCCTCCTCCACACCATCACACCTCCTTCCCCACACCATCACACCTCCTCCCCCACACCATCACACCTCCTCCTCCACACCATCACACCTCCTCCTCCACACCATCACACCTCCTCCTCCACACCATCACACCTCCTCCTCCACACCATCACACCTCCTCCTCCACACCATCACACCTCCTCCCCCACACCATCACACCTCCTCCCCCACACCATCACACCTCCTCCTCCACACCATCACACCTCCTCCCCCACACCATCACACCTCCTCCCCCACACCATCACACCTCCTCCTCCACACCATCACACCTCCTCCTCCACACCATCACACCTCCTCCTCCACACCATCACACTTCCTCCTCCACACCATCACACCTCCTCCCCCACACCATCACACCTCCTCCTCCACACCATCACACCTCCTCCTCCACACCATCACACCTCCTCCTCCACACCATCACACCTCCTCCCCCACACCATCACACCTCCTCCTCCACACCATCACACCTCCTCCTCCACACCATCACACCTCCTCCCCCACACCATTACACCTCCTCCTCCTCCACACCATCACACCTCCTCCCCCACACCATCACACCTCCTCCTCCACACCATCACACCTCCTCCCCCACACCATCACACCTCCTCCTCCACACCATCACACCTCCTCCCCCACACCATCACACCTCCTCCCCCACACCATCACACCTCCTCCCCCACACCATCACACCTCCTCCCCCACACCATCACACCTCCTCCTCCACACCATCACACCTCCTCCCCCACACCATCACACCTCCTCCCCCACACCATCACACCTCCTCCTCCACACCATCACACCTCCTCCCCCACACCATCACACCTCCTCCCCCACACCATCACACCTCCTCCTCCACACCATCACACCTCCTCCTCCACACCATCACACCTCCTCCTCCACACCATCACACCTCCTCCTCCACACCATCACACCCATGGCTGGACTGGCCTACCGGGATACCGGGGAAATTCCCGGTAGGCTGCCCGCTCTGTGGGCCGGCAGCAGCTGGCCCGTGTTTGGCTGCCCAATGCGGAGAGAAGCACAGGCCGGCCGCCTCCTGACTTGTCCGCTGCCGTCACCTTTTTATTTTATTTTCATCAGTTACTGGGGCCGGGCATGCTCTAGCTGTGTCCCGTTTGGCCACCAGAGGGCACACTAAGTAGCGCCGACAGGGAGGAGCAGCACTTTAGCCTGTGATATGACCCTGGCTGCTGGTGTGAGACGTGCCTGCGCGCGGCACGTCAATAACCAGCAGCCATTGGGAGAAGACGCCGGCTAGTGATGTCAGCCGACGTGTCCCTCCCTTTCCCAGCCCGGCGCCTGCAATAATTACTGATGAGATAGTGGTACTTACTTCTATGGGGCAGTGTGTGTGTGTGTATGGAGGCTTTGTATGGGTGCTGCATATGAATGTATATGGGGGTGTTTATAGGGGGAGGTGTATATAGACCTGTGTATGTGTGTATATAGACCTGTGTATGTGTGTATATAGACCTGTGTATGTGTGTATATAGGGCTGTGTGTGTGTATATAGGGCTGTGTGTGTGTATATAGGGCTGTGTATGTGTGTATATAGGGCTGTGTATGTGTGTGTATATAGGGCTGTGTATGTGTGTATATAGTGCTGTGTATGTGTGTATATAGGGCTGTGTATGTGTGTGTATATAGGGCTGTGTATGTGTATATATAGTGCTGTGTATGTGTGTATATAGTGCTGTGTATGTGTGTGTATATAGGGCTGTGTATGTGTGTATATAGGGCTGTGTATGTGTGTGTATATAGGGCTGTGTATGTGTATATATAGTGCTGTGTATGTGTGTGTATATAGTGCTGTGTATGTGTGTGTATATAGTGCTGTGTATGTGTATATATAGTGCTGTGTATGTGTGTGTATATAGTGCTGTGTATGTGTGTGTATATAGTGCTGTGTATGTCTGTGTATATAGTGCTGTGTATGTGTGTGTATATAGACCTGTGTATGTGTGTATATGTGTATATAGGGCTGTGTATGTGTGTGTGTATATAGGGCTGTGTACATGGGGGTGTGTATATAGGGCTGTGTATGTGTGTGTGTGTATATAGTGCTGTGTATGTGTGTGTATATAGTGCTGTGTATGTGTGTGTATATAGTGCTGTGTATGTGTGTGTATATAGTGCTGTGTATGTGTATATATAGTGCTGTGTATGTGTGTATATAGACCTGTGTATGTGTGTATATGTGTATATAGGGCTGTGTATGTGTGTGTGTATATAGGGCTGTGTACATGGGGGTGTGTATATGTGTATATAGGGCTGTGTACATGGGGGTGTGTATATGATGGCTGTGTGCAGGGCCGGATTGGCACAGGCGGCACGATGGTATGATGTCAATACGCCGCCTATGCAATGACGTGGATGTTAATGTTTTGGACGGAACCGCTCTGCGGGGGTGTGATGGAAGGTAGGTTGGTGTTTTGTTTTTTTTCTTTAAGATAGCGATTTTTGGTAGGGTGGCCCTTGCCAAGGCCAACCAGTGGCCCCCGGCTATTGCAAAACTACAAATCCCAGCAAGCCCGGAAAGCCTTTGGCTGTCCAGACATGCTGGGAGTTGAAGTTTTGCAACAGCTGGAGGTACACTGGTCAGGAAACACTGGTATAAAGCTTCACAGTTTGAGAACAATGCCCCTGCTGGATATCTCCCTTTACACCTGGTACTGTGGCATTGTGTAAGGCTGGGGATATATGGCGAGTGTGGCTGTGGCAAGGGCCACCCTACCAAAAAAAAGAAAAGAAACCTGCCTGCCTAAAGAGGGGGATCTACCTAGCTAATATTGAGTGTGAAAAGGGGGGAACCTGTCTACCTACCAAATATGAAGGGGGGGGGGGAATATATACCTAGCTAATGTGGAATGAAAGGGGGGGGGGGATTCTACCTACTATAAAGAGGTGTAAAAATGTACCTAGCTAAGAAGGAGGAAGGGAAACCCTGCTTGCCTACCTAGTATAAAGTGGGTATCTACCTAGTTAATATGGAGGGAGAGGAGGGGGAGCAGCTTGCTTACCTTCCTACCTAACATGAGGATGGAGAGAAATCTATCACTTAGCAATTATGGAGGGGCTGGAAGAGGCCTGCTTACCTAATATAAAAGGGGGAGAGGTCTACCTGCTAAAACTGCTATATGGGAGCACAGAAGGGGGACCTAAGTGCTATATGGGGGCACAAATGAGGCCTAACTAGTGTATGGGGCACAGAGGGGGCTTACTATTATACAGGGGCCCAAAGGGGGCCTAACTACTGTATGGGGGCACAGAGAGGGCCAAACAGTTATATAGGGGCCCAAAGGGGGCCTACCTACTGTATGGGGGCACGGAGGGTGCCTAACCATTATATAGGGGCACAGAGAGGGCCTAACTGCTATATTGGGGCACGGAGGGGGCCTAACCATTATATAGGGGCACAGAGAGGGCCTAACTGCTATATGGGGGCACGGAGGGGGCCTAACCATTATATAGGGGCACAGAGAGGGCCTAACTGCTATATTGGGGCACGGAGGGGGCCTAACCATTATATAGGGGCACAGAGAGGGCCTAACTGCTATATGGGGGCACGGAGGGGGCCTAACCATTATATAGGGGCACAGAGAGGGCCTAACTGCTATATGGGGGCACTATTACTACGTCAGGCAATATTGATAAGTTTGTATAGAAGTGAGGATGTTGCTAAAGTAAGGAGCCTAAAATGTTTGTCTGGCAGATTCTGCGGTGACAAGTCTTGGCCGGGAGAAGTCTTCATGATGTCCAGAACAGATGGAGAAGAAACGTAAAAGTAAACGACTCTGATCAAAGAAGACGTTGCCACAGATTCACTTAGAAAAGACGTCACCTGTCATTCACCTGATGGTACTGTAAGCACTTATATAGTCTGCAGATCCTGTGTAGTGTTGGTACCTACTTGTATAGGATCATTTTATGGGATAAACCTTGGTCTTTGCATTTTTTCATTAGCAGTGTGGGGGTATTCGTCATATTTTGGTGGTAGTGGTCATGGTGTGGCAGTATTATGTGCCTTGTGTATTATTGATAATATCTCACAGGATTTGCTCAGTAACAGTATAATAGTATTATGTATGGTGATAATAAGCCTCCTTGTATGCTGGTATTATTGGTAATATTGGTCTCAGTACACAGGATTTGCTCAGTAACAGTATAATAGTATTATGTATGGTGATAATATTTCTCCTTGTATACTGGTATTATTGGTAATATTGGTCTCAGTATACAGGATTTGATCAGTAACAGTATAATAGTATTATGTATGGTGATAATAAGCCTCCTTGTATACAGGTAGTATTGGTAATATTGGTCTCAGTACACAGGATTTGGTCAGTAACAGTATAATAGTATTATGTATGGTGATAATATTTCTCCTTGTATGCTGGTATTATTGGTAATATTGGTCTCAGTACACAGGATTTGGTCAGTAACAGTATAATAGTATTATGTATGGTGATAATATTCCTCCTTGTATACTGGTATTATTGGTAATATTGGTCTCAGTACACAGGATTTGCTCAGTAACAGTATAATAGTATTATGTATGGTGATAATATTCCTCCTTGTATACCAGTATTATTGGTAATATTGATCTCAGATTTGGTCAGTAACAGTATAATAGTATTATGTATGGTGATAATATTCCTCCTTGTAAATTGGTATTATTGGACTCAGTATACTGGATTTTCACATAGAACCTTTTTCAAACATTGCTGCCATTTTTTACTATAATGGATTGTTGCACCATTTTACCTTTTGAAATTGTGGACTGTGATCATTGTCTTGGACGCTGATACCATTTTATTGAAGCATCTGGTAGTAGTGTATTCCTTCTGTAAAATATATATATATACACACACACACATAGCTATGTAAAGATATACACCTGCGCACATGGCAACCATTGGCTGGCACCATGACACAATGCTGTGGGGCTGGTATGCAATAATTTCCAGGGCTGGTTTTAAACCCCAGTCCGGCCCTGGCAGCGCTAATAGCACCATCTTCATCAAAGAAGAAGCATCTGGCAGAGAACGATGTTCTCTCGATTCAGGCCGCGCTCAGCTAATTATACAAAGCTATGCGGAAAGAGCCAGTTGGCGGTCCAGATGACTGGGGGCCACAATTTGGACAGGTGAGTTCCACTGGTCTAGAGTATGTATAGATAGTGGTGTGGTCTTAATAGATAGGGGGTCTGGTCTGTGGTCTGTATAGATAGGGGTCTAGTCTGTATAAATGGGGGGTCTGGTCTGGGGTCTATGTAGATGGGGGTCTAGTCTAAAGTATGTAAAGATAGGGGGTCTGGTGTGTGGTCTGTATAGATAGGGGTTATAGTCTGTATAGGTAGGAATCTGGTCTGGGATCTGTATAGATGGGGGTCTGCTCTGGGGTGTATAGATGGGGGTCAGGTCTGTATAGATTGGGGTCTAGTCTGGGATCTGTATAGATGGGGTCTGGTCTGTGAACTGTATAGATGGGGTCTGGTCTTGGATCTGTATGGATGGGGGGTCTGGTCTGTGAACTGTATAGATAGGGTCTGGTCTGGGATCTGTATAGATGGGGGTCTGGTCTGGGGTCTGTACAGATGGGGGTCTGGTGTGGGGTCTGTATAGATGGGGTCTGGTCTGGGGTC
The DNA here is from genome assembly GCF_029499605.1 of Hyla sarda. Lineage (NCBI taxonomy): Eukaryota > Metazoa > Chordata > Amphibia > Anura > Hylidae > Hyla > Hyla sarda. Next base: position 673,370 of record NW_026610751.1, read on the forward strand.
TGTATAGATGGGGGTCTGGTCTGGGGTCTGTATAGGTGGGGGTCTGGTCTGGGGTCTGTATAGGTGGGGGTCTTGGGTCTGTATAGATGGGGGTCTGGTCTGGGGTCTGTATAGATGGGGTCTGGTCTGGGGTCTGTATAGATGGGGATCTGGTCTGGGGTCTGTATAGATGGGGTCTGGTCTGGGGTCTGTATAGGTGGGGGTCTTGGGTCTGTATAGATGGGGGTCTGCCCTGGGGTCTGTATAAATGGGGGTCCAATCTGTGAACTATATACACATGGCAGTCTGTTTAGCTCTGTGCTGAATCTTCTTTATGTTCTTCCTCTAAAGTTGCTGTAAGTCTAAAAATCTGTCAAACAATAAAAAGTCTAAGGTCGGGTTCACACCACGTTTTTGCAGTACAGTTCCCGTCTACCTTTTCAATTTGAAAACCGTACGGAACCGTATTGAAAACCGTACGCCAAACGATGCATCAGGTCGTGTCCGTTTTGCATCTTGTACGGTTTTGTCAGTTTTTTTCCCGTACCCAAAACCTTAGCCTCCCACGGTTTTTGGTCCGGGTGAAAAACCGTATTTAAATGTACATGGTTTTTTTAGGAGTCAATGAGAACCGTATGTGCGTACAGTTCCATCCAGTTTTCACCGTACGGTTTTTGACTTTGCACAGTTTTTTTTGTTGAAATTTCAATCAAACAAGTGAAACTTTATTCATAATGGAGTGAAAAGTTAAAAACGTTTAAGTTTTTTTTCTTAAAAAACGGATGCAACCGGGCATAATTTTTTTAACTATATACGGAATAAAATTTGTACACACGTTTTGATACAGTTTAGTTCGGTTTGGAGGAATCTGTTTTTTATGAAAAATCTGTTACGGGAAACTGCAAAAACGTGTTGTGAACCCGACCTAAGTCAGTTTTGGCTTTGTCTCCCTCTACACGTTTCTGTAGTATTTATATTCAGCCACTAGAGGGCGAGGTATGACAGATGCTGACTTTAGACTGATATCCACGGGGAGCATATGGCACCAGATATGTAGATATTCTTAAAGGGGTTCTCCGGTGCTTAGAAATCTTATCCCCTATCCGAAGGATAGGGGATAAGATGCCTTATCTCGGGAGTCCCGCCGCTGGGGACCCCCGTGATCTTGCTAGCGGCACCCCGTTTGTAATCAGTCCCCGAAGCGTGTTCGCTCCGGGTCTGATTACGGGCGACCACAGGGCCGACGGCGCGTGACGTCACGCCTCCGCCCCCGTGTGACGTCACGCTCCGCCCCTCAATGCAAGCCTACGGGAGGGGGCGTGACAGCTTAATCATGCGCACAGTTGAGGTGCTCCAACATGGTTAAAGGGGTACTCCACTGGAAAACATTTTTTTTTTAAGCCAACTGGTGCCAAAAAGTTAAACAGATTTGTAAATTACCTCTATTATAAAATCCTAATCCTTCCGGTACTTATCAGCTGCTGTATGGTCCACAGGAAGTTCTTTTCTTTTTGAATTTCCTTTCTGTCTGACCACAGTGCTCTCTGCTGACACCTCTGTCTATGTCAGGAACTGTGCAGAGTAGAAGCAAATCCCCATAGCAAACCTCTCCTGCTCTGGACAGTTCCTGACATGGACAGAGGTGTCAGCAGAGAGCACTGTGGACAGAATAGAAAGGAAATTCAAAAAGAAAAGAACTTCATGTGGATCATAACAGCAGCTGATAAGTACTGGAAGGATTTTTTAATAGAAGTAATTTACAAATCTGTTTAAAAATAATTGAATTTAATCATTTCATTTACAATCCTGTTAACCCCTTTAAAAGGTCAGACACTTTCTAAATGTAGAAATGCGAAAAACAGGAACTAATATTGTTACAACTTTATACCCACAACATTTAACGTGTACTTAAGGCCCGTCCTTGGCGTTTCCAGTCACCACCGCGCCCGGGGCGGTGATGGGAATGGAATGACTGCTGATATCTATCGGCAGCGATCCCAGCATATACCCTAGGGGGGTCCTGAGATGCCCCTTGTCAGCGATCGCCGTGATTCGCCAATCAATTCTGACAAATCACAGCTTTTGCGGACTGATCGGGTCTGTAGTGACCCAATCGCCCTGGAAAATAGAGGTGATCAGTGCTGTCAGAGACTGCCCCAGTGAGGTGGCAGGGGGGCAACCTTCTCCTATCCCCTGCGATTTGCCGGACTGACCGACCAATCGCAGGGCAGGGGCTGGGGGTGAAAGTTGAGATCCCCACTCTGCCCGCCCCTGGAAGTCCGGGCAGAGCAGGGGGAAGATGGCCCAGACAGCTGCGGGGGCCAGTGCGGCAGGGGGACCGGCGAGTGCGGCAGGGGGACCGGCGAGTGCGGCAGGGGGACCGGCGAGTGCGGCAGGGGGACCGGCGAGTGCGGCAGGGGGACCGGCGAGTGTGGCAGGGGGACCGGCGAGTGTGGCAGGGGGACCGGCGAGTGTGGCAGGGGGACCGGCGAGTGTGGCAGGGGGACCGGCGAGTGTGGCAGGGGGACTGGCTAGTGCGGCAGGGGGACCAGCACTAAAGAGGCGGCGGAGGCAGCAGGGAAGATCGCTAGTAAGTGATCTTCCTGTTGTCTTCTAGGAGTTGCCAAACTACAACTCTCAGCATGCCCAGACAGCCTTTGGCTATCTGGGCATGCTAGGAGTTGTAGTTTTGCAACATCTGGAGGACCACAGTTTGGAGACCACTGTGCAGTGGTCTCAAAACTGTGCCCTTCCAGATGTTGCAAAACTATAACTGTCAGCATGCCCAGACAGTCCAGGCATGCTGGGAGTTGTAGTGCTGTAACATCTGGCCCTTCACATGCCTCCAGCTGTTGCAAAACTAACACTCCCAGCATGCACTGACAGACCGTGCATTCTGGGAGTTGTGGTTTTACAACAGCTGGATAGAGATGCAAAGGTCATCCAGCTCTCCACCGCCGCCTCAGTGCACGGACTCGTGCGGACACCACGAAGACGAACAGTAGAAATAGAGGAATGTCCAGCACAAAGCACGATGCAAGGTGTAAATTTATTGAAGATACACACAGCAAACAGCAACACGGATCATGGAGTAAAGTGACGCGTTTCAGCAACCTTGGTCGCCTTAGTCATACAATGGTGTACTCAGATCAGTTCGGTTCTTATAGTAGGCGGCACTGCCCACCTCACCAGGTGAAAACACCTGAGTGGGACTGGGCGGCGCACACCCACACACAAGGGCCAGACTGACGTCTGTGCTCACACTAGACACAAATGGGGGAGGGAGGAAAAGAACACTAAACAGAAAGTACATAGCTCACATATAAAATTAGCAGTGAAATTACATAAATAAAAATTGATAGTGTACAAGATCAAAAGATACCAGGGATGGGGACTTTACCAACATATATAAAAAACATAATAAATCAATAGTTTAAAACCACATGGTAATATAGACTGTCAATCATATCCTAGGTGTGTTTAGATTAGTCAGTGTAAAACACAATATAGAACCAGAACCATAATCATTTTTGAGATATCAAACACAAGTCACTTCAGGTATGGTAAATAGTATTAGAAAAAGAGAGAAGAACTTGGTACAAATGTACTAAAAAATAAATATATAAATTAAGATCCAATCCCCTGTATATATCCCACATCCAAAAGCAATAGCCACAGAAATAACAAAAAATAGGAATAAGTTAATATAGATATGATATAAATACTGGCTATTTGTATAGGTGGGTGTGGGACAATCCATGGGAAGATATCTGGGTTCTATAGAAAAAACAAAACGGAGGAAGGAAAAAAGGGCTATACACCCAAAGTCTATAGCACCACAAGTAATTGAATATGATATATGTAAAAAATAAGAAAATGTATATGAAAAAACCATATATAGTGGTAGGTGCAGACCTATGGGAAATGTCAACCAATGGGACAGGAGGACTAGACCAAATTGTATAGTATACTGTACGGAAAAGGGGAATATGAAATAACTATATTATATATTAAGTCATAACAACACATTTTATATGTGAGCTATGTACTTTCTGTTTAGTGTTCTTTTCCTCCCTCCCCCATTTGTGTCTAGTGTGAGCACAGACGTCAGTCTGGCCCTTGTGTGTGGGTGTGCGCCGCCCAGTCCCACTCAGGTGTTTTCACCTGGTGAGGTGGGCGGTGCCGCCTACTATAAGAACCGAACTGATCTGAGTATACCATTGTATGACTAAGGCGACCAAGGTTGCTGAAACGCGTCACTTTACTCCATGATCCGTGTTGCTGTTTGCTGTGTGTATCTTCAATAAATTTACACCTTGCATCGTGCTTTGTGCTGGACATTCCTCTATTTCTACAACAGCTGGAGGTACACTGCTGTGGAAACACTGCGGTAGTCTGTTACATAACTCAGTGTTTCCCAACCAGTGTCCCTCCAGCTGTTGCATAAACTACAACTCCCAGCATGCATGGTCTGTCAGTGCATGCTGGGAGTTGTAGTTTTGCAACAGCTGAAGGTTATACACACCCTTACACTGATCCCATAAAAATTAAAAACGTCTTACACGGCACTGTATCCAAAACGGAGCCTCCAGCTGTTGCAAAATAACTTCCAGCATTGCCGGACAGCCATTGACGGTCCAGGCATGCTGGGAGTTTTCTAACAGCTGGAGGCACCCTGTTTGGGAAACACTGCCGTAGGGTAATTTTGGTATCGGAGGCAAGTGTAATTCTTGCATTCAGGCCCGTCCCTATGCAAATCCCTAATTTAGGCCTTAAATGCGCATGGCGCTCTCTCACTTCGGAGCCCTGTCGTGTTTCAAGGCAACAGTTTAGGGCCACATATGGGGTATTTCCATACTCAGGAGAAATTGTGCTACAAATTTTGGGGGGCTTTTTTTCCTTTTACCATATGAAAAGGTAAAGTTGGGGTCTACACCCGCATGTTAGTGTAAAAAAATTATTTTTTTACACCAACATCCTGGTGTTGCCCCATACTTTTCATTTTCATAAGAGGTAAAAGGAAAAAAAGACCCCCAAAATTTGTAAAGAAATACCCCATATGTGGACGTAAAGTGCTCTGCGGGCATACAACAAGGCTCAGCAGTGAGAGCGCACTATGTACATTTGAGGTCTAAATTGGTGATTTGCACAGGGGTGGGTGATTTTGCTGCGGTTCTGAAATAAACGCAAAAAAAAAACACCCACAAGTGACCCCATAAGGAACATAACCACTCGAGGAACATAACCAGGGGTACAGTGAGCCTTAACACTCCACAAGTGTTTGACAAATTTTTGTTAAATTTGGACGTGAAAATGAAAAATTTGATTTTTTTCCCCACTAAAATACTGATGTAACCCCAAAGTTTTCATTTTCACAATCTGTAACCCCATTTCTTCTGAGTATGGAAATACCTTATATGTGGATGTAAGGTGCTCTGTGGGCGAAGTACAATGCTCAGAAGAGCAGGAACGCTATTGGGCTTTTGGAGAGAAAATTTGTCCGGAATTGAAGGCCATGTGTGTTTAGAAAGCACCCATAGTGCCAGAACAATGGACCCCCCCCCCCAAATGTGACCCCATTTTGGAAACTACACCCCTTACGGAATGTAATAAGGGGTACAGTGAGCATTTACTCCCCACTGGTGTCTGACAGATTTTTTTTTTCATTTGCACAGCCCACTGTTCCAAAGATCTGACACATGCCAGTGGGGTGTAAATGCTCACTGCACCCCTTATTACATTCCTTGAGGGGTGTAGTTTCCAAATAGGGGTCACATGTGCTGGGGGTCTATTGTTGTGGCACCACGGGGGGCTTTGTAAACGCACATGGCCCCCGACTTCCATTTCAACCAAATTCTCTCTCCAAAGCCCAATGGCTCTCCTCCTCTTCTGAGCACTGTAGTGCGCCCGCAGAGCACTTTACAACCACATATGGGGTTACTTCCTTGTCCATGTGGTAAGGCTTATGTAGGACAAACGACAAGACAAAGAAAAAGAAGACTGGCTGAACACAAATCACTTGTAAGGAGGTATTTACACTTGGAACATAAAAAAGAAGTAGAATCACAGTACGGAGAAACAAGTGTAGCAAGACACTTTAAAGGGGCACTCCGGCCCTAAGACATCTTATCCCCCATCCAAAGGATAGGGGGAAAGATGCCTGATCGCAGGGGTCCCTGTCACGCCCCCTCCCATAGGCTTGCATTGAGGGGGTGGAGCGTGATGTAACATGGGGGGCGGAGCCGTGGCGTCACCATACTCCGGCTCCGTGATCGTGATTCATCAGACCCGGATCGATGTTTTCTCCGGAGGCTGATGGTAGCGGGGAACTGCATGAAAGATTGCGGGGGTCCCCAATGGTGTGACCCCCGCGATCAGGCATCTTATCCCCTATCCAAAGGATAGGGGATAAGATGTCTTAGGGACGGAGTTCCCCTTTAAACAATTAGGACACGTTGTATCAGACCTCAGATGGCAGATTATTGAGGAAATGGAAGAAAAAAAGAATAAAGAAGAAAATAGAAAAGCATTAAGACAAGAGGCATATTGGATAACAGAATTAGAAACGATGAAGCCGAAAGGCCTCAATGACGTCTGCAGTTATAAGGCTTTTCTGTAATAGCACTGGTTATTATTATTGCTCAGTGATTTATATATATACATAGTATAAACCAGTGTTTCTCAACCAACCAACGTGCCTCCAGCTGTTGCAAAATGACAACTCCCAGCATGCCCGGAAGAAGCATTTTTAAAGGGGGGACTCCAGTGAAAAAACAATTTTTGTAAATTACTTATATTAAAAAAACATCTTAATCCTTCCAGTACTTATCAGCTGCTGATGTTGAGTTTTTCTTTTCTGGCTGACCACAGTGCTCTCTGCTGACACCTCTGTCCATGTCAGGAACTGTCCAGAGCAGGAGAGGTTTGCTATGGGGATTTGCTCCTGCTATGGACAGAGGTGTCAGCAGAGAGCACTGTGGTCAGACAGAAAAAGACAACTCAACTTAAGCAGCTGATGATTTTTGGAAGCATTAAGATTTTGTAATAGAAGTAATTTACAAATCTGTTTAACTTTCTGGAGCCAGTTGAGATATATATATATATATATATATATATATATAAAAGTTTTTTCCTGGAATACCCCTTTAACTTTCTAGCACCAGTCGATAAAAAAAAAAAGAAAAAGTTTTCCATTGTTTTCCAGTACCCCTTTAATGGATCTTCACAATAAATAAAACCCTTCTATTCTTCTGGGTCTCCATTCTATTACACAGACACTTCTGTATATTGGGGGAGGGGCAGTTCCCGGATCAGACATCGGCCCCTGTGATTGGCGCAGCGCGCTGTACATTAGCGGTATTTAAGTGCTTCATTACTTATTGATATCCGGAGTGTTGTTATTGTTATTTACAGATCTATTCCGGCGATGCTGCGGCCGTCATGTGCGCAGAACAGTGAACATCTATTAAAGGGGTACTCTCCTCATGGGACAGTATGGCGGTGTATTGCTGGGGCTGATATAGTGGAGGGGGTCACATTCCCATCGGCTATATCACCCCTGCTCTGCGCTCTCAGCCAATGACCTGGATCCTGGTGATACACGGTGGGTCTGGGGTATCACAGGGAGAAGCCGCTTATCTTTTAGACAGTTTGATGTCTTAAAGGGGTATTCTGGGTTTACACATCTTATCCCCTATCCAAAGGATAGGGGATAAGATGTATGATTGCAGGGGTCCCACCCCTGGGGACCTCCGTGATCTCTGTGCAGCCCCCTGCATTCTGTGCCGGGCGCTGTTTTCGAGACAGGAATGTGACGTCAAGGCCACGCCCCTCATGATGTCACGTCACGCCCCCTCCATTCATGTCTATGGGAGGGGGCGTGACTCCCGTCACGCCCCCTCCCATAGACATGAATGGAGGGGCGTGACCGTGACATCACATCCGTCTCAGAAGCAGCACCCGGGGCTGCACCCAGATCTCAGGGGTCCCCAGCAGCGGGACCCCTGAGATCATACATCTTATGTGAATCCAGGTTAAAAAAAACAGACATGGTCGCACATCTACAATTTAGTATTTTGATCTAATTGCTTCTCGGCATAATTTCAAAAACTAACAGGTTGTTATTATACATTTTTGATCAAAAGGTACAAGCCCACTCGCCACGTCAAGGCCACCTATTCAGAATGGGCCCCTAACGTCAATAGCATAAAATGGCGTAGCACTGGGCGGCGTCCACACCCATCGCGACACCAGAGCCCACAGGGGGAATGATCGACTGGCAGAACGGCCCTGATGCCACCCAAACCAGTATCTGGACCGCACCCCCCCCCCCCCCCCACAGACACGATGCTGCGGCAGCAATGGACGCCGCCCAGCACCACACCAGTGTGAACAAGGTGTAATAGCTCACTTATCATGCTCTCCCAGTCAGACTGGGAGGCTGCTAGAAAATGAAAGGGCCTAGTGTAGTGAAAGAGCGTAGCGCCACCCAGTGCTACGCCATTTTATGCTAGGGACGTTAGGGACCCACTCTGGATAGGTGGCCTTGACGTGGCGAGTGGGCTTGTACCTTTTGATCAAAAATGTATAATAACAACCTGATAGTTTTTGAATTTATGCCGAGAAGCAATTAGATGAAAATACAATTTGTGGATGTGCGACCGTGTCTGTCTTCTCTACTTGAATATGATGTATAAACCCAGACTACCCCTTTAAGATCAATCATTTCCATCCAGAGCTGAAATCTACAATGCAGCCTCCGATTACCATTAAATGGGTCAGACTCGCAAACGTCATAACCTTTCTCATACACTTCATAAAAATAAAATAAAAATCATCCTTTTTACGGAAATCATGGTTTATTTACAAAAAAGACCACTAGAGGTCCCCATACCATCCAGAACACAATCCTGTCCGGCTGCAGCATCATCTTTGTCCCAGCTGAAGCACAGGCGGAAACGAAGTCCTGGAAGTGAGGGCAGAAATAGAACTCCTCTGTGCTCACTCCTGTCCTATCAGACTGCAGCAGGGAGGAGGGGGTTACAGAGCAGCCTGTATTGATTGGATGAAGAGACCCAGCACAGCACAGAAGACTCAGGAAGGAAGTGCATACATGGTGAGGTAGGGCGGGCTCAGTACTTGCCTCGGACATGCCCCATATATGATGGAGACAGTGCTGTCTAGTCTGGATGTACATGATGGGGGCAGTGCTGTCTAGTCTGATGTATATGATGGGGGCAGTGCTGTCTAGTCTGGATGTATATGATGGAGGCAGTGCTGTCTAGTCTGATGTATATGATGGGGGCAGTGCTGTCTAGTCTGATGTATATGATGGGGCAGTGCTGTCTAGTCTGGATGTATATGATGGAGACAGTGCTGTCTAGTCTGGATGTACATGATGGGGGCAGTGCTGTCTAGTCTGATGTATATGATGGGGGCAGTGCTGTCTAGTCTGGATGTATATGATGGAGGCAGTGCTGTCTAGTCTGATGTATATGATGGGGGCAGTGCTGTCTAGTCTGATGTATATGATGGGGCAGTGCTGTCTAGTCTGGATGTATATGATGGAGGCAGTGCTGTCTAGTCTGATGTATATGATGGGGGCAGTGCTGTCTAGTCTGATGTATATGATGGAGGCAGTGCTGTCTAGTCTGGATGTATATGATGGAGACAGTGCTGTCTAGTCTGGATGTATATGATGGGGGCAGTGCTGTCTAGTCTGGATGTATATGATGGGAGCAGTGCTGTCTAGTCTGATGTATATGATGGAGGCAGTGCTGTCTAGTCTGATGTATATGATGGAGGCAGTGCTGTCTAGTCTGGATGTATATGATGGAGACAGTGCTGTCTAGTCTGGATGTATATGATGGGGGCAGTGCTGTCTAGTCTGATGTATATGATGGAGACAATGCTATCTAGTCTGGATGTATATGATGGAGACGGTGCTGTCTAGTCTGATGTATATGATGGGGGCAGTGCTGTCTAGTCTGGATGTATATGATGGAGGCCGTGCTGTCTAGTCTGGATGTATATGATGGAGGCCGTGCTGTCTAGTCTGGATGTACATGATGGGGGCAGTGCTGTCTAGTCTGATGTATATGATGGAGGCAGTGCTGTCTAGTCTGGATGTATATGATGGAGGCGGTGCTGTCTAGTCTGGATGTATATGATGGAGGCCGTGCTGTCTAGTCTGGATGTATATGATGGAGGCAGTGCTGTCTAGTCTGATGTATATGCTGGAGGCTATGCTGTCTAGTCTGGATGTATATGATGGAGACAGTGCTGTCTAGTCTGGATGTATATGATGGAGGCCGTGCTGTCTAGTCTGGATGTATATGATGAGGGCAGTGCTGTCTAGTCTGGATGTATATGATGGAGACAGTGCTGTCTAGTCTGGATGTATATTATGGAGGCAGTGCTGTCTAGTCTGGATGTATATGATGGAGGCAGTGCTGTCTAGTCTGGATGTATATGATGGAGGCAGTGCTGTCTAGTCTGATGTATATGATGGAGACAGTGCTGTCTAGTCTGGATGTATATGATGGAGGCAGTGCTGTCTAGTCTGGATGTATATGATGGAGACAGTGCTGTCTAGTCTGATGTATATGATGGGGGCAGTGCTGTCTAGTCTGGATGTATATGATGGAGACAGTGCTGTCTAGTCTGATATATATGATGGGGGCAGTGCTGTCTAGTCTGGATGTATATGATGGGGGCAGTGCTGTCTAGTCTGGATGTATATGATGGAGGCAGTGCTGTCTAGTCTGGATGTATGTGATGGAGGCAGTGCTGTCTAGTCTGCATGTATATGATGGAGGCCGTGCTGTCTAGTCTGGATGTATATGATGGAGGCAGTGCTGTCTAGTCTGGATGTATGTGATGGGGGCCGTGCTGTCTAGTCTGGATGTATGTGATGGAGGCAGTGCTGTCTAGTCTGGATATATATGATGGAGGCAGTGCTGTCTAGTCTGGATGTATATGATGGAGGCAGTGCTGTCTAGTCTGGATGTATATGATGGAGACAGTGCTGTCTAGTCTGATGTATATGATGGAGGCAGTGCTGTCTAGTCTGATGTATATGATGGGGGCAGTGCTGTCTAGTCTGATGTATATGATGGAGGCAGTGCTGTCTAGTCTGGATGTATATGATGGAGGCTATGCTGTCTAGTCTGATGTATATGATGGAGGCAGTGCTGTCTAGTCTGGATGTATATGATGGAGACAGTGCTGTCTAGTCTGGATGTATATCATGGAGGCAGTGCTGTCTAGTCTGGATGTATATGATGGAGGCAGTGCTGTCTAGTCTGATGTATATGATGGAGGCAGTGCTGTCTAGTCTGGATGTATATGATGGAGGCAGTGCTGTCTAGTCTGATGTATATGATGGAGACAGTGCTGTCTAGTCTGGATGTATATGATGGAGGCAGTGCTGTCTAGTCTGGATGTATATGATGGGGGCAGTGCTGTCTAGTCTGGATGTATATGATGGGGGCAGTGCTGTCTAGTCTGGATGTATATGATGGAGGCAGTGCTGTCTAGTCTTGATGTATATGATGGGGGCAGTGCTGTCTAGTCTGATGTATATGATGGAGGCAGTGCTGTCTAGTCTGGATGTATATGATGGAGGCAGTGCTGTCTAGTCTGCATGTATATGATGGAGACAGTGCTGTCTAGTCTGGATGTATATGATGGAGGCAGTGCTGTCTAGTCTGCATGTATATGATGGAGACAGTGCTGTCTAGTCTGGATGTATATGATGGAGGCAGTGCTGTCTAGTCTAGATGTATATGATGGAGGCAGTGCTGTCTAGTCTGGATGTATATGATGGAGACAGTGCTGTCTAGTCTGATGTATATGATTGAGGCAGTGCTGTCTAGTCTGGATGTATATGATGGGGGCAGTGCTGTCTAGTCTGGATGTATATGATGGAGACAGTGCTGTCTAGTCTGATGTATATGATTGAGGCAGTGCTGTCTAGTCTGATGTATATGATGGGGGCAGTGCTGTCTAGTCTGATGTATATGATGGAGACAGTGCTGTCTAGTCTGGATGTGTATGATGGAGGCAGTGCTGTCTAGTCTGGATGTATATGATGGAGACAGTGCTGTCTTGTCTGATGTATATGATGGAGACAGTGCTGTCTAGTCTGATGTATATGATGGAGGCAGTACTGTCTAGTCTGATGTATATGATGGAGGCAGTGCTGTCTAGTCTGGATGTATATGATGGAGACAGTGCTGTCTAGTCTAGATGTATATGATGGAGGCAGTGCTGTCTAGTCTGGATGTATATGATGGGGGCAGTGCTGTCTAGTCTGGATGTATATGATGGAGACACTGCTGTCTAGTCTGGATGTATATGATGGAGGCAGTGCTGTCTAGTCTGGATGTATATGATGGGGGCAGTGCTGTCTAGTCTGATGTATATGATGGAGGCAGTGCTGTCTAGTCTGATGTATATGATGGAGGCAGTGCTGTCTAGTCTTGATGTATATGATGGGGGCAGTGCTGTCTAGTCTAGATGTATATGATGGGGGCAGTGCTGTCTAGTCTGATGTATATGATGGGGGCAGTGCTGTCTAGTCTGATGTATATGATGGAGACAGTGCTGTCTAGTCTGGATGTATATGATGGAGGCAGTGCTGTCTAGTCTGATGTATATGATGGAGGCAGTGCTGTCTAGTCTGATGTATATGATGGAGGCAGTGCTGTCTAGTCTAATGTATATGATGGAGGCAGTGCTGTCTAGTCTGATGTATATGATGGAGGCAGTGCTGTCTAGTCTGGATGTATATGATGGAGGCCGTGCTGTCTAGTCTGGATGTATATGATGGAGGCCGTGCTGTCTAGTCTGGATGTATATGATGGAGACAGTGCTATCTAGTCTGGATGTATATGATGGAGGCAGTGCTGTCTAGTCTGATGTATATGATGGAGGCAGTGCTGTCTAGTCTGGATGTATATGATGGAGACAGTGCTGTCTAGTCTGGATGTATATGATGGGGGCAGTGCTGTCTAGTCTGATGTATATGATGGAGACAGTGCTGTCTAGTCTGGATGTATATGATGGGGGCAGTTCTGTCTAGTCTAGATGTATATGATGGGGGCAGTGCTGTCTAGTCTGATGTATATGATGGGGGCAGTGCTGTCTAGTCTGATGTATATGATGGAGACAATGCTGTCTAGTCTGATGTATATGATGGAGACAGTGCTGTCTAGTTTGATGTATATGATGGAGGCAGTGCTGTCTAGTCTGATGTATATGATGGGGCAGTGCTGTCTAGTCTGATGTGTATGATGGAGACAGTGCTGTCTAGTCTGATGTATATGATGGAGGCAGTGCTGTCTAGTCTGGATGTATATGATGGGGGCAGTGCTGTCTAGTCTGATGTATATGATGGAGATAGTGCTGTCTAGTCTGATGTATATGATGGAGACAGTGCTGTCTAGTCTGATGTATATGATGGAGACAGTGCTGTCTAGTCTGATGTATATGATGGAGGCAGTGCTGTCTAGTCTGATGTATATGATGGGGCAGTGCTGTCTAGTCTGATGTATATGATGGGGCAGTGCTGTCTAGTCTGATGTATATGATGGGGGCAGTGCTGTCTAGTCTGATGTATATGATGGGGCAGTGCTGTCTAGTCTGATGTATATGATGGGGCAGTGCTGTCTAGTCTGATGTATATGATGGGGCAGTGCTGTCTAGTCTGATGTATATGATGGAGACAATGCTGTCTAGTCTGGGTGTATATGATGGAGACAATGCTGTCTAGTCTGATGTGTATGATGGAGACAGTGCTGTCTAGTCTGATGTATATGATGGAGGCAGTGCTGTCTAGTCTGATGTATATGATGGAGATAGTGCTGTCTAGTCTGATGTATATGATGGAGACAGTGCTGTCTAGTCTGATGTATATGATGGGGCAGTGCTGTCTAGTCTGATGTATATGATGGAGATAGTGCTGTCTAGTCTGATGTATATGATGGAGGCAGTGCTGTCTAGTCTGATGTATATGATGGGGCAGTGCTGTCTAGTCTGATGTATATGATGGAGACAGTGCTGTCTAGTCTGCATGTATATGATGGAGACAGTGCTGTCTAGTCTGGATGTATATGATGGAGGCAGTGCTGTCTAGTCTGGATGTATATGATGGAGACAATGCTGTCTAGTCTGGATGTATATGATGGAGGCAGTGCTGTCTAGTCTGATGTATATGATGGAGGCAGTGCTGTCTAGTCTGGATGTATATGATGGAGGCAGTGCTGTCTAGTCTGGATGTATATGATGGAGGCAGTGCTGTCTAGTCTGGATGTATATGATGGAGGCAGTGCTGTCTAGTCTGGATGTATATGATGGAGGCAGTGCTGTCTAGTCTAATGTATATGATGGAGGCAGTGCTGTCTAGTCTGATGTATATGATGGAGGCAGTGCTGTCTAGTCTGATGTATATGATGGAGGCAGTGCTGTCTAGTCTGATGTATATGATGGAGGCAGTGCTGTCTAGTCTGGATGTATATGATGGGGACAGTGCTGTCTAGTCTGGATGTATATGATGGAGGCAGTGCTGTCTAGTCTGATGTATATGATGGAGACAGTGCTGTCTAGTCTGATGTATATGATGGAGACAGTGCTGTCTAGTCTAATGTATATGATGGAGGCAGTGCTGTCTAGTCTGATGTATATGATGGAGGCAGTGCTGTCTAGTCTGATGTATATGATGGAGGCAGTGCTGTCTAGTCTGGATGTATATGATGGGGGCAGTGCTGACTAGTCTGATGTATATGATGGAGGCAGTGCTGTCTAGTCTGATGTATATGATGGAGACAGTGCTGTCTAGTCTGGATGTATATGATGGGGGCAGTGCTGACTAGTCTGATGTATATGATGGAGGCAGTGCTGTCTAGTCTGATGTATATGATGGAGGCAGTGCTGTCTAGTCTGATGTATATGATGGAGACAGTGCTGTCTTGTCTGATGTATATGATGGAGACAGTGCTGTCTAGTCTGATGTATATGATGGAGGCAGTGCTGTCTAGTCTGATGTATATGATGGAGGCAGTGCTGTCTAGTCTGGATGTATATGATGGAGGCAGTGCTGTCTAGTCTAGATGTATATGATGGGGGCAGTGCTGACTAGTCTGATGTATATGATGGAGGCAGTGCTGTCTAGTCTGATGTATATGATGGAGGCCGTGCTGTCTAGTCTGGATGTATATGATGGAGGCAGTGCTGTCTAGTCTGGATGTATATGATGGGGGCAGTGCTGTCTAGTCTGGATGTATATGATGGAGGCAGTGCTGTCTAGTCTGGATGTATATGATGGAGACAGTGCTGTCTAGTCTGGATGTATATGATGGAGGCAGTGCTGTCTAGTCTGGATGTATATGATGGAGGCAGTGCTGTCTAGTCTGATGTATATGATGGAGACAGTGCTGTCTAGTCTGGATGTATATGATGGAGGCAGTGCTGTCTAGTCTGGATGTATATGATGGGGGCAGTGCTGTCTAGTCTGGATGTATATGATGGAGGCCGTGCTGTCTAGTCTGATGTATATGATGGAGGCAGTGCTGTCTAGTCTGGATGTATATGATGGAGGCAGTGCTGACTAGTCTGATGTATATGATGGAGGCAGTGCTGTCTAGTCTGATGTATATGATGGAGACAGTGCTGTCTAGTCTGGATGTATATGATGGGGGCAGTGCTGTCTAGTCTAATGTATATGATGGAGGCAGTGCTGTCTAGTCTTGATGTATATGATGGAGACAGTGCTGTCTAGTCTGATGTATATGATGGAGACAGTGCTGTCTAGTCTGATGTATATGATGGAGGCAGTGCTGTCTAGTCTAATGTATATGATGGAGGCAGTGCTGTCTAGTCTAATGTATATGATGGAGGCAGTGCTGTCTAGTCTGATGTATATGATGGAGGCAGTGCTGTCTAGTCTGATGTATATGATGGAGGCAGTGCTGTTTAGTCTAATGTATATGATGGAGGCAGTGCTGTCTAGTCTGATGTATATGATGGGGGCAGTGCTGTCTAGTCTGGATGTATATGATGGAGGCCGTGCTGTCTAGTCTGGATGTATATGATGGAGGCAGTGCTGTCTAGTCTGATGTATATGATGGAGGCAGTGCTGTCTAGTCTGATGTATATGATGGAGACAGTGCTGTCTAGTCTGGATGTATATGATGGAGACAGTGCTGTCTAGTCTGATGTATATGATGGAGGCAGTGCTGTCTAGTCTGGATGTATATGATGGAGACGGTGCTGTCTAGTCTGATGTATATGATGGAGGCAGTGCTGTCTAGTCTGATGTATATGATGGAGGCAGTGCTGTCTAGTCTGATGTATATGATGGAGACAGTGCTGTCTAGTCTGATGTATATGATGGAGGCAGTGCTGTCTAGTCTGATGTATATGATGGGGGCAGTGCTGTCTAGTCTGATGTATATGATGGAGGCAGTGCTGTCTAGTCTAATGTATATGATGGAGGCAGTGCTGTCTAGTCTGATGTATATGATGGGGGCAGTGCTGTCTAGTCTGATGTATATGATGGAGGCAGTGCTGTCTAGTCTGATGTATATGATGGAGACAGTGCTGTCTAGTCTGGATGTATATGATGGAGGCAGTGCTGTCTAGTCTGATGTATATGATGGGGCAGTGCTGTCTAGTCTGGATGTATATGATGGAGGCAGTGCTGTCTAGTCTGATGTATATGATGGAGACAGTGCTGTCTAGTCTGATGTATATGATGGAGGCAGTGCTGTCTAGTCTGATGTATATGATGGAGGCAGTGCTGTCTAGTCTGGATGTATATGATGGGGGCAGTGCTGTCTAGTCTGGATGTATATGATGGAGACAGTGCTGTCTAGTCTGGATGTATATGATGGAGGCCGTGCTGTCTAGTCTAATGTATATGATGGAGGCAGTGCTGTCTAGTCTAATGTATATGATGGAGGCAGTGCTGTCTAGTCTGGATGTATATGATGGGGGCAGTGCTGTCTAGTCTGGATGTATATGATGGGGGCAGTGCTGTCTAGTCTGGATGTATATGATGGGGGCAGTGCTGTCTAGTCTGGATGTATATGATGGAGGCAGTGCTGTCTAGTCTGATGTATATGATGGAGACAGTGCTGTCTAGTCTGATGTATATGATGGAGACAGTGCTGTCTAGTCTGGATGTATATGATGGAGGCAGTGCTGTCTAGTCTGATGTACATGATGGGGCAGTGCTGTCTAGTCTGGATGTATATGATGGAGGCAGTGCTGTCTAGTCTGATGTATATGATGGAGACAGTGCTGTCTAGTCTGATGTATATGATGGAGGCAGTGCTGTCTAGTCTGATGTATATGATGGAGACAGTGCTGTCCTTTGTCATATATATATATAATAGTATAATACCTGACAGTGTAGGCTGCCGCAGACTATTGCACCTGACAGCTATGTCTCGTCCGTCATTATGTGGAGTAGCAGGAATCACAGCTCCCAACACCCTACACAAACATGGCGGTGATTTCCGTGGTATAAGATGTTTACAGATGGCGTTTCTGCCGCCGTTCTCCTCCCGTCGCTCTTATTTACAGCTGAAGTAATGGGCCTGACTCCTGGGGCGAACAGAAGAGGGGCCGTAAATCGCCGGCGCTCCTGGTGTGTGACAGGATTGTTCACTTCAGCTACAGATGGCAGAGAGAGCCGGGCATCCCAGTGCCAACCTGTGCCTGCAGACGGGCGGCCGCCGTGTAATTACACCCATAAATCTCACCCATATTTACACACGTCCGGACAGTTTAGTTTTTCTGCTGCATTTACATGACAGAAAGTGAAGACACGCGCCATTTATCAGCCGGGCCAGTCACTCCGCCAGGACGCTGCCGCCGGCAACAGGTTTAGGAGAGCTGCACGTGCCAAGGACTCTGTGTACAGGATATATGGCGCCAACATACCCTGCAGCGCTGTACAATACAGAGGGCACTGTTACGCCTAGCGCTCCGGGCCCCCGCTCCTCCCCGGAGCGCTCACGGCGTCTTTCTCCATGCAGCTCCCCGGTCAGTCCCGCTGACCGGGAGCGCTGCTCTGTCATGGCCGTTGGGGATGCGATTCGCACAGCGGGACGCGCCCGCTCGCGAATCGCATCCCAAGTCACTTACCCGTTCCCGTCCCCTGCTGTCATGTGCTGGCGCGCGCGGCTCCGCTCTCTAGGGCGCGCGCGCGCCAGCTCCCTGAGACTTAAAGGGCCAGTGCACCAATGATTGGTGCCTGGCCCAATTAGCTTAATTGGCTCCCACCTGCTCCCTGGCTATATCTGGTCTCCTCCCTTGCACTCCCTGGCCGGATCTTGTTGCCCTTGTGCCTAGTGAAAGCGTTTTGTGTGTTTAAAGCCTGTGTACCAGAACTTCTGCTATCTCCCCTGACTACGAACCTTGCCGCCTGCCCCCGACCTTCTGCTACGTCCGACCTTGCTTCTGCCTACTCCCTTGTACCTCGCCTATCTTCAGCAGTCAGAGAGGTGAGCCGTTGCTAGTGGATACGACCTGGTCACTACCGCCGCAGCAAGACCATCCCGCTTTGCGGCGGGCTCTGGTGAAAACCTGTAGTGGCTTAGAACCGGTCCACTAGCGCGGTCCTCGCCATCCCTCTCTGGCACAGAGGATCCACTACCTGCCAGCCGGCATCGTGACAGTAGATCCGGCCATGGATCCCGCTGAAGTTCCTCTGCCAGTTGTCGCTGACCTCCCTACGCTGGTCGCCCAGCAAGCTCGTCAGATCGCCCAACAAGATCACCAGCTGTCGTACTTGACCACCATGACACAGCAACTCCAGTCACAACTACAGCAAGTACAGTTACAGCTACAGCAGCAACAACCATCTCCTCCGCCAGCTCCTGCACCCCTTCCGCAGCGAGTGGCCACTCCTAGCCTCCGCCTGTCCTTGCCGGACAAATTTAATGGGGACTCTAAGTTTTGCCGTGGCTTTCTTTCGCAATGTTCCCTGCACTTGGAGATGATGTCGGACCAGTTTCCTACTGAAAGGTCTAAGGTGGCTTTCGTAGTCAGCCTTCTGTCTGGAAAAGCCCTGTCATGGGCCACACCGCTCTGGGACCGCAATGACCCCGTCACTGCCTCTGTACACTCCTTCTTCTCGGAAATTCGAAGTGTCTTTGAGGAACCTGCCCGAGCCTCTTCTGCTGAGACTGCCCTGCTGAACCTGGTCCAGGGTAATTCCTCCGTTGGCGAGTACGCCATACAATTCCGTACTCTTGCTTCTGAACTATCCTGGAATAATGAGGCTCTCTGCGCGACCTTTAAAAAAGGCCTATCCAGCAACATTAAAGATGTTCTGGCCGCACGAGAGACTCCTGCTAACCTGCATGAACTCATTCATCTAGCCACTCGCATTGACATGCGTTTTTCTGAGAGGCATCAAGAGCTCCGCCAGGAAAAAGACTTAGATCTCTGGACACCTCTCCCACAGTCTCCACTGCAATCTGCGCCTAGGCCTCCCGCCGAGGAGGCCATGCAAGTGGATCGGTCTCGCCTGACCCTGGAAGAGAGGAATCGCCGTAAGGAAGAGAATCTTTGTCTGTACTGTGCCAGTACTGAACATTTTTTGGTGGATTGCCCAATCCGTCCTCCACGTCTGGGAAACGCACGCTCGCACCCAGCTCTCGTGGGTGTGGCGTCTCTTGATGCTAAGTCGGCTTCTCCACGTCTCACGGTGCCTGTTCGGATTTCTACTTCAGCCAGCTCTCCCCTCTCAGCCGTGGCCTGCCTGGACTCTGGAGCTTCTGGGAATTTTATTCGAGAGTCCTTAGTGAATAAATTCCGCATTCCGGTGACCCGTCTTGTCAAGCCACTCCACATTTCCGCGGTCAACGGAGCCAGGTTGGATTGCACCGTGCGTTACCGCACGGAGCCCCTCCTAATGTGCATCGGACCTCATCACGAGGAAATTGTATTTTTTGTCCTTCCTAATTGCACTTCCGAAATTCTCCTTGGACTACCCTGGCTTCAACACCATTCCCCAACCCTGGATTGGTCCACTGGGGAGATCAAGAGTTGGGGTCCCTCTTGTTCCAAGGACTGCCTTCAACCGGTTCCCAGTACTCCCTGCCGTGACCCTGTGGTTCCTCCTGTATCCGGTCCCCCTAAGGTCATTAAGGACTCTGCCTGCCACAGGAAATGCCTCTCCCCCCCTCCCAGTCCCATCAGGCAAGCCTCTGTGTCCCCTCATGGCCCTCGTCCTGGTGTCACACTGCCCCGTGCCAGGTCTCGCCCTCTGCCCTCTCTCCCCATTCCTACTCCTGCTGTTCTGCCTGCCGTTGAGGAATCCCTCCATCCTTTCCCGGTGTCCTCATCCCAGGGGAGGCAGTTACCGGACAAAGAGAAGGGGAGACCTAAGGGGGGGGGTACTGTTACGCCTAGCGCTCCGGGCCCCCGCTCCTCCCCGGAGCGCTCACGGCGTCTTTCTCCATGCAGCTCCCCGGTCAGTCCCGCTGACCGGGAGCGCTGCTCTGTCATGGCCGTTGGGGATGCGATTCGCACAGCGGGACGCGCCCGCTCGCGAATCGCATCCCAGGTCACTTACCCGTTCCCGTCCCCTGCTGTCATGTGCTGGCTCGCGCGGCTCCGCTCTCTAGGGCGCGCGCGCGCCAGCTCCCTGAGACTTAAAGGGCCAGTGCACCAATGATTGGTGCCTGGCCCAATTAGCTTAATTGGCTCCCACCTGCTCCCTGGCTATATCTGGTCTCCTCCCTTGCACTCCCTGGCCGGATCTTGTTGCCCTTGTGCCTAGTGAAAGCGTTTTGTGTGTTTAAAGCCTGTGTACCAGAACTTCTGCTATCTCCCCTGACTACGAACCTTGCCGCCTGCCCCCGACCTTCTGCTACGTCCGACCTTGCTTCTGCCTACTCCCTTGTACCTCGCCTATCTTCAGCAGTCAGAGAGGTGAGCCGTTGCTAGTGGATACGACCTGGTCACTACCGCCGCAGCAAGACCATCCCGCTTTGCGGCGGGCTCTGGTGAAAACCTGTAGTGGCTTAGAACCGGTCCACTAGCGCGGTCCTCGCCATCCCTCTCTGGCACAGAGGATCCACTACCTGCCAGCCGGCATCGTGACAGGCACCAAGAAGATCCTATATATGTGATGAGTAAAGGGCAACTCCGGACACTGCGGAATATATCCTCTCCAAGAGCCATCCCAATCTAATGCCAACCTGCCCACAGTGTCAGAGAGTACCCAGTGACAGCTACAGTGCCCCCAGTGTCAGATAGTACCCAGTGACAGCTACAGTACCCCCAGTGTAAGAGAGTACCCAGTGACAGCTACAGTGCCCCCAGTGTAAGAGAGTACCCAGTGACAGCTACAGTGCCCCCAGTGTCAGATAGTACCCAGTGACAGCTACAGTACCCCCAGTGTAAGAGAGTACCCAGTGACAGCTACAGTGCCCCCAGTGTAAGAGAGTACCCAGTGACAGCTACAGTACCCCCAGTGTAAGAGAGTACCCAGTGACAGCTACAGTACCCCCAGTGTCAGATAGTACCCAGTGACAGCTACAGTACCCCCAGTGTCAGATAGTACCCAGTGACAGCTACAGTGCCCCCAGTGTCAGATAGTACCCAGTGACAGCTACAGTACCCCCAGTGTAAGAGAGTACCCAGTGACAGCTACAGTACCCCCAGTGTCAGATAGTACCCAGTGACAGCTACAGTACCCCCAGTGTAAGAGAGTACCCAGTGACAGCTACAGTGCCCCCAGTGTAAGAGAGTACCCAGTGACAGCTACAGTACCCCCAGTGTAAGAGAGTACCCAGTGACAGCTACAGTACCCCCAGTGTCAGATAGTACCCAGTGACAGCTACAGTACCCCCAGTGTCAGATAGTACCCAGTGACAGCTACAGTGCCCCCAGTGTCAGATAGTACCCAGTGACAGCTACAGTACCCCCAGTGTAAGAGAGTACCCAGTGACAGCTACAGCGCCCCCAGTGTCAGATAGTACCCAGTGACAGCTACAGTGCCCCCAGTGTCAGATAGTACCCAGTGACAGCTACAGTGCCCCCAGTGACAGAGAGTACCCAGTGACAGCTACAGTGCCCCCAGTGTCAGATAGTACCCAGTGACAGCTACAGCGCCCCCAGTGTCAGATAGTACCCAGTGACAGCTACAGTGCCCCCAGTGTCAGATAGTACCCAGTGACAGCTACAGTGCCCCCAGTGTAAGAGAGTACCCAGTGACAGCTACAGTGCCCCCAGTGTAAGAGAGTACCCAGTGACAGCTACAGTGCCCCCAGTGACAGCTACAGTGCACCCAGTGTCAGATAGTACCCAGTGACAGCTACAGTGCCCCCAGTGTAAGAGAGTACCCAGTGACAGCTACAGTGCCCCCAGTGTAAGAGAGTACCCAGTGACAGCTACAGCGCCCCCAGTGTCAGATAGTACCCAGTGACAGCTACAGTGCCCCCAGTGTCAGATAGTACCCAGTGAAAGCTACAGTGCCCCCAGTGTCAGATAGTACCCAGTGACAGCTACAGTGCCCCCAGTGTCAGATAGTACCCAGTGACAGCTACAGTGCCCCCGGTGACAGCTACAGTGCCCCCAGTGTCAGATAGTACCCAGTGACAGCTACAGTCCCCCCAGTGTCAGAGAGTACCCAGTGACAGCTACAGTGCCCCCAGTGTCAGAGAGTACCCAGTGACAGCTACAGTACCCCCAGTGTAAGAAAGTACCCAGGGACAGCTACAGTACCCCCAGTGTCAGATAGTACCCAGTAAGAGCTACAGTGCCCCCAGTGTCAGATAGTACCCAGTGACAGCTACAGTACCCCCAGTGTCAGAGAGTATCCAGTGACAGCTACAGTACCCCCAGTGTCAGATAGTACCCAGTGACAGCTACAGTACCCCCAGTGTAAGAGAGTACCCAGTGACAGCTACAGCGCCCCCAGTGTCAGAGAGTACACAGTGACAGCTACAGTACCCCCAGTGTTAGAGAGTACCCAGTGACAGCTACAGTGCCCCCAGTGTCAGATAGTACCCAGTGACAGCTACAGTGCCCCCAGTGTCAGATAGTACCCAGTGACAGCTACAGTGCCCCCAGTGACAGCTACAGTGCCCCCAGTGTCAGAGAGTACCCAGTGACAGCTACAGTGCCCCCAGTGACAGCTACAGTGCCCCCAGTGTCAGATAGTACCCAGTGACAGCTACAGTGCCCCCAGTGACAGCTACAGCACCCCCAGTGTCAGATAGTACCCAGTGACAGCTACAGTGCCCCCAGTGTCAGATAGTACCCAGTGACAGCTACAGCGCCCCCAGTGTCAGATAGTACCCAGTGACAGCTACAGCGCCCCCAGTGTCAGATAGTACCCAGTGACAGCTACAGTACCCCCAGTGTCAGATAGTACCCAGTGACAGCTACAGCGCCCCCAGTGTCAGATAGTACCCAGTGACAGCTACAGTGCCCCCAGTGTAAGAGAGTACCCAGTGACAGCTACAGTGCCCCCAGTGTAAGAGAGTACCCAGTGACAGCTACAGCGCCCCCAGTGTCAGATAGTACCCAGTGACAGCTACAGTGCCCCCAGTGTCAGATAGTACCCAGTGACAGCTACAGTGCCCCCAGTGTAAGAGAGTACCCAGTGACAGCTACAGTGCCCCCAGTGTAAGAGAGTACCCAGTGACAGCTACAGTGCCCCCAGTGACAGCTACAGTGCACCCAGTGTCAGATAGTACCCAGTGACAGCTACAGTACCCCCAGTGTCAGATAGTACCCAGTGACAGCTACAGTGCCCCCAGTGTAAGAGAGTACCCAGTGACAGCTACAGTGCCCCCAGTGTAAGAGAGTACCCAGTGACAGCTACAGTGCCCCCAGTGTCAGATAGTACCCAGTGACAGCTACAGCGCCCCCAGTGTCAGATAGTACCCAGTGACAGCTACAGCGCCCCCAGTGTCAGATAGTACCCAGTGACAGCTACAGTGCCCCCAGTGTCAGATAGTACCCAGTGACAGCTACAGTGCCCCCAGTGTCAGATAGTACCCAGTGACAGCTACAGTGCCCCCAGTGTCAGATAGTACCCAGTGACAGCTACAGTGCCCCCGGTGACAGCTACAGTGCCCCCAGTGTCAGATAGTACCCAGTGACAGCTACAGTCCCCCCAGTGTCAGAGAGTACCCAGTGACAGCTACAGTGCCCCCAGTGTCAGAGAGTACCCAGTGACAGCTACAGTACCCCCAGTGTAAGAGAGTACCCAGGGACAGCTACAGTACCCCCAGTGTCAGATAGTACCCAGTAAGAGCTACAGTGCCCCCAGTGTCAGATAGTACCCAGTGACAGCTACAGTACCCCCAGTGTCAGAGAGTATCCAGTGACAGCTACAGTACCCCCAGTGTCAGATAGTATCCAGTGACAGCTACAGTACCCCCAGTGTAAGAGAGTACCCAGTGACAGCTACAGCGCCCCCAGTGTCAGAGAGTACCCAGTGACAGCTACAGTACCCCCAGTGTTAGAGAGTACCCAGTGACAGCTACAGTGCCCCCAGTGTCAGATAGTACCCAGTGACAGCTACAGTGCCCCCAGTGTCAGATAGTACCCAGTGACAGCTACAGTGCCCCCAGTGACAGCTACAGTGCCCCCAGTGTCAGAGAGTACCCAGTGACAGCTACAGTGCCCCCAGTGACAGCTACAGTGCCCCCAGTGTCAGATAGTACCCAGTGACAGCTACAGTGCCCCCAGTGACAGCTACAGCACCCCCAGTGTCAGATAGTACCCAGTGACAGCTACAGTGCCCCCAGTGTCAGATAGTACCCAGTGACAGCTACAGCGCCCCCAGTGTCAGATAGTACCCAGTGACAGCTACAGCGCCCCCAGTGTCAGATAGTACCCAGTGACAGCTACAGCGCCCCCAGTGTCAGATAGTACCCAGTGACAGCTACAGTACCCCCAGTGTCAGATAGTACCCAGTGACAGCTAC
This sequence comes from Hyla sarda, assembly GCF_029499605.1. Lineage (NCBI taxonomy): Eukaryota > Metazoa > Chordata > Amphibia > Anura > Hylidae > Hyla > Hyla sarda. The sequence goes on from NW_026610751.1 coordinate 698,307, forward strand.
AGCGCCCCCAGTGTCAGATAGTACCCAGTGACAGCTACAGTGCCCCCAGTGTCAGATAGTACCCAGTGACAGCTACAGTGCCCCCAGTGTCAGATAGTACCCAGTGACAGCTACAGTGCCCCCGGTGACAGCTACAGTGCCCCCAGTGTCAGATAGTACCCAGTGACAGCTACAGTCCCCCCAGTGTCAGAGAGTACCCAGTGACAGCTACAGTGCCCCCAGTGTCAGAGAGTACCCAGTGACAGCTACAGTACCCCCAGTGTAAGAGAGTACCCAGGGACAGCTACAGTGCCCCCAGTGTCAGATAGTACCCAGTGACAGCTACAGTACCCCCAGTGTCAGATAGTACCCAGTAAGAGCTACAGTGCCCCCAGTGTCAGATAGTACCCAGTGACAGCTACAGTACCCCCAGTGTCAGAGAGTATCCAGTGACAGCTACAGTACCCCCAGTGTCAGATAGTACCCAGTGACAGCTACAGTACCCCCAGTGTAAGAGAGTACCCAGTGACAGCTACAGCGCCCCCAGTGTCAGATAGTACCCAGTGACAGCTACAGTACCCCCAGTGTTAGAGAGTACCCAGTGACAGCTACAGTGCCCCCAGTGTCAGATAGTACCCAGTGACAGCTACAGTGCCCCCAGTGTCAGATAGTACCCAGTGACAGCTACAGTGCCCCCAGTGACAGCTACAGTGCCCCCAGTGTCAGAGAGTACCCAGTGACAGCTACAGTGCCCCCAGTGTCAGATAGTACCCAGTGACAGCTACAGTGCCCCCAGTGACAGCTACAGCACCCCCAGTGTCAGATAGTACCCAGTGACAGCTACAGTACCCCTAGTGTCAGATAGTACCCAGTGACAGCTACAGCGCCCCCAGTGTCAGATAGTACCCAGTGACAGCTACAGCGCCCCCAGTGTCAGATAGTACCCAGTGACAGCTACAGCGCCCCCAGTGTCAGATAGTACCCAGTGACAGCTACAGTACCCCCAGTGTCAGATAATACCCAGTGACAGCTACAGTGCCCCCAGTGTCAGATAGTACCCAGTGACAGCTACAGTACCCCCAGTGTCAGATAGTACCCAGTGACAGCTACAGTACCCCCAGTGTCAGATAGTACCCAGTGACAGCTACAGTACCCCCAGTGTCAGATAGTACCCAGTGACAGCTACAGTGCCCCCAGTGTCAGATAGTACCCAGTGACAGCTACAGTACCCCCAGTGTCAGATAGTACCCAGTGACAGCTACAGTACCCCCAGTGTCAGATAGTACCCAGTGACAGCTACAGTACCCCCAGTGTCAGATAGTACCCAGTGACAGCTACAGCGCCCCCAGTGTCAGATAGTACCCAGTGACAGCTACATTACCCCCAGTGTCAGATAGTACCCAGTGACAGCTACAGTACCCCCAGTGTCAGATAGTACCCAGTGACAGCTACAGTGCCCCCAGTGTCAGATAGTACCCAGTGACAGCTACAGCGCCCCCAGTGTCAGATTGTACCCAGTGACAGCTACAGTGCCCCCAGTGTCAGAGAGTACCCAGTGACAGCTACAGTACCCCCAGTGTCAGATAGTACCCAGTGACAGCTACAGTACCCCCAGTGTCAGATAGTACCCAGTGACAGCTACAGCGCCCCCAGTGTCAGATAGTACCCAGTGACAGCTACAGTACCCCCAGTGTCAGATAGTACCCAGTGACAGCTACAGTACCCCCAGTGTCAGATAGTACCCAGTGACAGCTACAGTACCCCCAGTGTCAGATAGTACCCAGTGACAGCTACAGCGCCCCCAGTGTCAGATAGTACCCAGTGACAGCTACAGTGCCCCCAGTGTCAGATATGCAGTATAAGTTGGGGGCAGATCACTCTGTGCAGTATAAGTTGGGGGCAGTGAACTCTGTGCAGTATAAGTTGGGGGCAGATCACTCTGTGCAGTATAAGTTGGGGGCAGATCACTGTGCAGTATAAGTTGGGGGCAGATCACTCTGTGCAGTATAAGTTGGGGGCAGATCACTCTGTGCAGTATAAGTTGGGGGCAGATCACTCTGTGCAGTATAAGTAGGGGGCAGATCACTCTGTGCAGTATAAGTAGGGGGCAGATCACTCTGTGCAGTATAAGTTTGGGGCAGTGCACTCTGTGCAGTATAAGTTGGGGGTAGATCACTCTGACATATAGTACCCAGTGACAGCTACAGTGCCCCCAGTGTCAGATAGTACCCAGTGACAGCTACAGTGCCCCCAGTGTCAGATAGTACCCAGTGACAGCTACAGTGCCCCCAGTGTCAGATAGTACCCAGTGACAGCTACAGTGCCCCCAGTGTCAGATAGTACCCAGTGATAGCTACAGTACCCCCAGTGTCAGATAGTACCCAGTGACAGCTACAGTACCCCCAGTGTCAGATAGTACCCAGTGACAGCTACAGTACCCCCAGTGTCAGATAGTACCCAGTGACAGCTACAATGCCCCCAGTGTCAGATAGTACCCAGTGACAGCTACAGTACCCCCAGTGTCAGATAGTACCCAGTGACAGCTACAGTGCCCCCAGTGTCAGATAGTACCCAGTGACAGCTACAGTGCCCCCAGTGTCAGATAGTACCCAGTGACAGCTACAGTACCCCCAGTGTCAGATAGTACCCAGTGACAGCTACAGTGCCCCCAGTGTCAGATAGTACCCAGTGACAGCTACAGTGCCCCCAGTGTCAGATAGTACCCAGTGACAGCTACAGTGCCCCCAGTGTCAGATAGTACCCAGTGACAGCTACAGCGCCCCCAGTGTCAGATAGTACCCAGTGACAGCTACAGTGCCCCCAGTGTCAGATAGTACCCAGTGACAGCTACAGTGCCCCCAGTGTCAGATAGTACCCAGTGACAGCTACAGTACCCCCAGTGTCAGATAGTACCCAGTGACAGCTACAGTGCCCCCAGTGTCAGATAGTACCCAGTGACAGCTACAATGCCCCCAGTGTCAGATAGTACCCAGTGACAGCTACAATGCCCCCAGTGTCAGATAGTACCCAGTGACAGCTACAGTACCCCCAGTGTCAGATAGTACCCAGTGACAGCTACAGTGCCCCCAGTGTCAGATAGTACCCAGTGACAGCTACAGTGCCCCCAGTGTCAGATAGTACCCAGTGACAGCTACAGTGCCCCCAGTGTCAGATAGTACCCAGTGACAGCTACAGTGCCCCCAGTGTCAGATAGTACCCAGTGACAGCTACAGTACCCCCAGTGTCAGATATGCAGTATAAGTTGGGGGCAGTGCACTCTGTGCAGTATAAGTTGGGGGCAGATCACTCTGTGCAGTATAAGTTGGGGGCAGCACACTCTGTGCAGTATAAGTTGGGGGCAGTGCACTCTGTGCAGTATAAGTTGGGGGCAGTGAACTTTGTGCAGTATAAGTTGGGGGCAGTGCACTCTGTGCAGTATAAGTTGGGGGCAGATCACTCTGTGCAGTATAAGTTGGGGGCAGATCACTCTGTGCAGTATAAGTTGGGGGCAGATCACTCTGTGCAGTATAAGTTGGGGGCAGATCACTCTGTGCAGTATAAGTTGGGGGCAGTGCACTCTGTGCAGTATAAGTTGGGGGCAGTGCACTCTGTGCAGTATAAGTTGGTGGCAGTGCACTCTGTGCAGCATAAGTTGGGGGCAGTGAACTCTGTGCAGTATAAGTTGGGGGCAGATCACTCTGTGCAGTATAAGTTGGGGGCAGATCACTCTGTGCAGTATAAGTTGGGGGCAGTGCACTCTGTGCAGTATAAGTTGGGGGCAGCGCACTCTGTGCAGCATAAGTTGGGGGCAGCACACTCTGTGCAGTATAAGTTGGGGGCAGATCCCTCTGTGCAGTATAAGTTGGGGGCAGATCACTCTGTGCAGTATAAGTTGGGGGCAGTGCACTTTGTGCAGTATAAGTTGGGGGCAGTGCACTCTGTGCAGTATAAGTTGGGGGCAGATCACTCTGCAGTATAAGTTGGGGGCAGATCACTCTGTGCAGTATAAGTTGGGGGCAGATCACTCTGTGCAGTATAAGTTGGGGGCAGATCACTCTGTGCAGTATAAGTTGGGGCAGATCACTCTGTGCAGTATAAGTTGGGGGCAGATCACTCTGTGCAGTATAAGTTGGGGCAGATCACTCTGTGCAGTATAAGTTGGGGGCAGATCACTCTGTGCAGTATAAGTTGGGGGCAGATCACTCTGTGCAGTATAAGTTGGGGGCAGATCACTCTGTGCAGCATAAGTTGGGGGCAGATCACTCTGTGCAGTATAAGTTGGGGCAGATCACTCTGTGCAGTATAAGTTGGGGGCAGATCACTCTGTGCAGTATAAGTTGGGGGCAGATCACTCTGTGCAGTATAAGTTGGGGGCAGATCACTCTGTGCAGTATAAGTTGGGGGCAGTGCACTCTGTGCAGTATAAGTTGGGGGCAGATCACTCTGTGCAGTATAAGTTGGGGGCAGATCACTCTGTGCAGTATAAGTTGGGGGCAGATCACTCTGTGCAGTATAAGTTGGGGGCAGATCACTCTGTGCAGCATAAGTTGGGGGCAGATCACTCTGTGCAGCATAAGTTGGGGGCAGATCACTCTGTGCAGTATAAGTTGGGGGCAGATCACTCTGTGCAGTATAAGTTGGGGCAGATCACTCTGTGCAGTATAAGTTGGGGGCAGATCACTCTGTGCAGTATAAGTTGGGGGCAGATCACTCTGTGCAGCATAAGTTGGGGGTAGATCACTCTGTGCAGTATAAGTTGGGGGCAGATCACTCTGTGCAGTATAAGTTGGGGGCAGATCACTCTGTGCAGTATAAGTTGGGGGCAGATCACTCTGTGCAGCATAAGTTGGGGGCAGATCACTCTGTGCAGTATAAGTTGGGGGCAGATCACTCTGTGCAGCATAAGTTGGGGGCAGATCACTCTGTGCAGTATAAGTTGGGGGCAGATCACTCTGCAGCATAAGTTGGGGGCAGATCACTCTGTGCAGCATAAGTTGGGGGCAGATCACTCTGTGCAGCATAAGTTGGGGGCAGATCACTCTGTGCAGTATAAGTTGGGGGCAGTGCACTCTGTGCAGTATAAGTTGGGGGCAGCGCACTCTGTGCAGCATAAGTTGGGGGCAGCACACTCTGTACAGTATAAGTTGGGGGCAGATCACTCTGTGCAGTATAAGTTGGGGCAGTGCACTCTGTGCAGTATAAGTTGGGGGCAGTGAACTTTGTGCAGTATAAGTTGGGGGTAGTGCACTCTGTGCAGTATAAGTTGGGGGCAGATCACTCTGTGCAGTATAAGTTGGGGGCAGATCACTCTGTGCAGTATAAGTTGGGGGCAGCACACTCTGTGCAGTATAAGTTGGGGGCAGATCACTCTGTGCAGTATAAGTTGGGGGCAGATCACTCTGCAGTATAAGTTGGGGGCAGATCACTCTGTGCAGTATAAGTTGGGGGCAGCACACTCTGTATAGTATAAATTGGGGGCAGATCACTCTGTGCAGTATAAGTTGGGGGCAGATCACTCTGTGCAGTATAAGTTGGGGGCAGTGCACTCTGTGCAGTATAAGTTGGGGGCAGTGAACTCTGTGCAGTATAAGTTGGGGGCAGTGCACTCTGTGCAGGATAAGTTGGGGGTAGTGCACTCCGTGCAGTATAAGTTGGGGGCAGATCACTCTGTGCAGTATATGTTGGGGGCAGATCACTCTGCAGTATAAGTTGGGGGCAGATCACTCTGTGCAGTATAAGTTGGGGGCAGATCACTCTGTGCAGTATAAGTTGGGGGCAGATCACTCTGTGCAGTATAAGTTGGGGCAGATCACTCTGTGCAGCATAAGTTGGGGGCAGATCACTCTGTGCAGTCTAAGTTGGGGGCAGATCACTCTGTATAGTATAAGTTGGGGGCAGATCACTCTGTACAGTATAAGTTGGGGGCAGTGCACTCTGTGCAGTATAAGTTGGGGGCAGATCACTCTGTGCAGGATAAGTTGGGTGCAGTGCACTCTGTGCAGTATAAGTTGGGTGCAGTGCACTCTGTGCAGTATAAGTTGGGGGCAGTGCACTCTGTGCAGTATAAGTTGGGGGCAGTGCACTCTGTGCAGTATAAGTTGGGGGCAGATCACTCTGTGCAGTCTAAGTTGGGGGCAGATCACTCTGTGCAGTATAAGTTGGGGGCAGATCACTCTGTGCAGTATAAGTTGGGGGCAGATCACTCTGTGCAGTATAAGTTGGGGGCAGATCACTCTGTGCAGTATAAGTTGGGTGCAGATCACTCTGTGCAGTATAAGTTGGGGGCAGTGCACTCTGTGCAGTATAAGTTGGGGGCAGATCACTCTGTGCAGTATAAGTTGGGTGCAGATCACTCTGTGCAGTATAAGTTGGGGGCAGATCACTCTGTGCAGTATAAGTTGGGGGCAGATCACTCTGTGCAGTATAAGTTGGGTGCAGATCACTCTGTGCAGTATAAGTTGGGGGCAGTGCACTCTGTGCAGTATAAGTTGGGGGCAGATCACTCTGTGCAGTATAAGTTGGGTGCAGATCACTCTGTGCAGTATAAGTTGGGGGCAGATCACTCTGTGCAGTATAAGTTGGGGGCAGATCACTCTGTGCAGTATAAGTTGGGGGCAGATCACTCTGTGCAGTATAAGTTGGGGGCAGATCACTCTGTGCAGTATAAGTTGGGGGCAGATCACTCTGTGCAGTATAAGTTGGGGGCAGATCACTCTGTGCAGTATAAGTTGGGGGCAGATCACTCTGTGCAGGATAAGTTGGGTGCAGTGCACTCTGTGCAGTATAAGTTGGGGGCAGATCACTCTGTGCAGTATAAGTTGGGGGCAGATCACTCTGTGCAGCATAAGTTGGGGGCAGATCACTCTGTGCAGTATAAGTTGGGGGCAGATCACTCTGTGCAGCATAAGTTGGGGGCAGATCACTCTGTGCAGTATAAGTTGGGGGCTGATCACTCTGTGCAGTATAAGTTGGGGGCAGATCACTCTGTGCAGTATAAGTTGGGGGCAGATCACTCTGTGCAGTATAAGTTGGGGGCAGATCACTCTGTGCAGTATAAGTTGGGGGCAGATCACTCTGTGCAGTATAAGTTGGGGGCAGATCACTCTGTGCAGTATAAGCTGGGGGCAGATCACTCTGTGCAGTATAAGTTGGGGGCAGATCACTCTGTGCAGTATAAGTTGGGGGCAGATCACTCTGTGCAGTATAAGTTGGGGGCAGATCACTCTGTGCAGTATAAGTTGGGGGCAGATCACTCTGTGCAGCATAAGTTGGGGGCAGATCACTCTGTGCACTATTTTGAGCAGCTGGATGAATTATATCTCTGCTCTCCACTATATCCCCGGGGGAGCAGCCGCACGTGTAATTATAATGATAGGTACAGAATGTTCATGGTGAACGCACAACAACAACACAGATCGTACGGAAAAAACTTATAAAAACCCTTCATTACCCGCCCCGGGAGAGCAGATCGCACCACGATCCTCACCAACGAGCCGGAGGAGAGCGCAGCAAAAAGGAGCTAAGAGGAGCGACATAAAACGCAACCTGTGCCCTCCACACACGTGTAACAGGATTAGTTCACAGTATTCTGATCCTTGTTACAATGATGTCACTAGATAATGCGCCCAATACTGATACCGCTGCAGCATCTACTCCTCCACATCTCCCCCCCGCTGCAGCATCTTCTCCTCCACATCTCCCCCCGCTGCAGCATCTACTCCTCCACATCTCCCCCGCTGCAGCATCTACTCCTCCACATCTCCCCGCTGCAGCATCTACTCCTCCACATCTCCCCGCTGCAGCATCTAATCCTCCACATCTCCCCCGCTGCAGAATCTACTCCTCCACATCTCTCCCGCTGCAGCATCTACTCCTCCACATCTCCCCGCTGCAGCATCTACTCCTCCACATCTCCCCGCTGCAGCATCTACTCCTCCACATCTCCCCCCGCTGCAGCATCTACTCCTCCACATCTCCCTCCCTGCAGCATCTACTCCTCCACATCTCCCTCCCTGCAGCATCTACTCCTCCACATCTCCCCCCGCTGCAGCATCTTCTCCTCCACATCTCCCCCCGCTGCAGCATCTACTCCTCCACATCTCCCCCGCTGCAGCATCTACTCCTCCACATCTCCCCGCTGCAGCATCTACTCCTCCACATCTCCCCGCTGCAGCATCTAATCCTCCACATCTCCCCCGCTGCAGAATCTACTCCTCCACATCTCTCCCGCTGCAGCATCTACTCCTCCACATCTCCCCGCTGCAGCATCTACTCCTCCACATCTCCCCGCTGCAGCATCTACTCCTCCACATCTCCCCCCGCTGCAGCATCTACTCCTCCACATCTCCCTCCCTGCAGCATCTACTCCTCCACATCTCCCTCCCTGCAGCATCTACTCCGCCACATCTCCCCCCCGCTGCAGCATCTACTCCTCCACATCTCCCTCCCTGCAGCATCTACTCCGCCACTTCTCCCCCCCGCTGCAGCATCTACTCCTCCACATCTCCCCGCTGCAGCATCTACTCCGCCACATCTCCCCCCGCTGCAGCATCTACTCCTTCACATCTCCCTCCCTGCAGCATCTACTCCTCCACATCTCCCTCCCTGCAGTAAATACTCCTCCACATCTCCCCGCTGCAGCATCTACTCCTCAACATCTCCCCTACTGCAGCATCTACTCCTCCACATCTCCCCCCGCTGCAGCATCTACTCCTCAACATCTCCCCTACTGCAGCATCTACTCCTCCACATCTCCCCCCGCTGCAGCATCTACTCCTCCACATCTCCCTCCCTGCAGCATCTTCTCCTCCACATCTCCCCGCTGCAGCATCTACTCCTCCGCATCTCCCCGCTGGAGCATCAACTCCTCCACATCTCCCTCCCTGCAGCATCAACTCCTCCACATCTCCCCGCTGGAGCATCAACTCTTCCACATCTCCCCGCTGCAGCATCTACTCCTCCACATCTCCCCGCTGCAGCATCTACTCCTCCACATCTCCCCCGCTGCAGCATCTACTCCTCCACATCTCCCCGCTGCAGCATCTACTCCTCCACATCTCCCCGCTGCAGCATCTACTCCTCCACATCTCCCCGCTGCAGCATCTACTCCTCCACATCTCCCTCCCTGCAGCATCTACTCCTCCACATCTCCCTCCCTGCAGCATCTACTCCGCCACATCTCCCCCCGCTGCAGCATCTACTCCTCCACATCTCCCTCCCTGCAGCATCTACTCCTCCACATCTCCCCCGCTGCAGCATCTACTCCTCCACATCTCCCTCCCTGCAGTAAATACTCCTTCACATCTCCCCGCTGCAGCATCTACTCCTCCACATCTCCCCTACTGCAGCATCTACTCCTCCACATCTCCCTCCCTGCAGTAAATACTCCTTCACATCTCCCCGCTGCAGCATCTACTCCTCCACATCTCCCCGCTGGAGCATCTACTCCTCCACATCTCCCTCCCTGCAGCATCTACTCCTCCGCATCTCCCCGCTGCAGCATCTACTCCTCCACATCTCCCCGCTGCAGCATCTACTCCACCACATCTCCCCCCGCTGGAGCATCTACTCCTCCACATCTCCCTCCCTGCAGCATCTACTCCTCCACATCTCCCTGCTGGAGCATCTACTCCTCCACATCTCCCCGCTGGAGCATCAACTCTTCCACATCTCCCCGCTGCAGCATCTACTCCTCCACATCTCCCCGCTGCAGCATCTACTCCTCCACATCTCCCCCGCTGCAGCATCTACTCCTCCACATCTCCCCGCTGCAGCATCTACTCCTCCACATCTCCCTCCCTGCAGCATCTACTCCTCCACATCTCCCTCCCTGCAGCATCTACTCCTCCACATCTCCCCCCGCTGCAGCATCTACTCCTCCACATCTCCCCCACTGCAGCATCTACTCCTCCACATCTCCCCCACTGCAGCATCTACTCCTCCACATCTCCCCCACTGCAGCATCTACTCCTCCACATCTCCCCGCTGCAGCATCTACTCCTCCACATCTCCCTCCCTGCAGCATCTACTCCGCCACATCTCCCCCCGCTGCAGCATCTACTCCTCCACATCTCCCCGCTGCAGCATCTACTCCTCCACATCTCCCCGCTGCAGCATCTACTCCTCCACATCTCCCCCCGCTGCAGCATCTACTCCTCCACATCTCCCTCCCTGCAGCATCTACTCCGCCACATCTCCCCCCGCTGCAGCATCTACTCCTCCACATCTCCCTCCCTGCAGCATCTACTCCTCCACATCTCCCCCGCTGCAGCATCTACTCCTCCACATCTCCCTCCCTGCAGTAAATACTCCTCCACATCTCCCCGCTGCAGCATCTACTCCTCCACATCTCCCCTACTGCAGCATCTATTCCTCCACATCTCCCCCCGCTGCAGCATCTACTCCTCCACATCTCCCTCCCTGCAGCATCTACTCCTCCACATCTCCCCGCTGCAGCATCTACTCCTCCACATCTCCCCGCTGGAGCATCTACTCCTCCACATCTCCCTCCCTGCAGCATCTACTCCTCCACATCTCCCCGCTGCAGCATCTACTCCTCCACATCTCCCCGCTGGAGCATCTACTCCCCAACATCTCCCTCCATGCAGCATCTACTCCTCCACATCTCCCTGCTGGAGCATCTACTCCTCCACATCTCCCCACTGGAGCATCAACTCTTCCACATCTCCCCGCTGCAGCATCTACTCCTCCACATCTCCCCGCTGCAGCATCTACTCCTCCACATCTCCCCCGCTGCAGCATCTACTCCTCCACATCTCCCTCCCTGCAGCATCTACTCCTCCACATCTCCCTCCCTGCAGCATCTACTCCTCCACATCTCCCTCCCTGCAGCATCTACTCCTCCACATCTCCCCCCGCTGCAGCATCTACTCCTCCACATCTCCCCGCTGCAGCATCTACTCCTCCACATCTCCCCCGCTGCAGCATCTACTCCTTCACATCTCCCGAGCTGCAGCATCTACTCCTCCACATCTCCCCCGCAGCAGCATCTACTCCTCCACATCTCCCCGCTGCCGCATCTACTCCACCACATCTCCCCCCGCTGGAGCATCTACTCCTCCACATCTCCCCGCTGCAGCATCTACTCCTCCACATCTCCCCCGCTGCAGCATCTACTCCTCCACATCTCCCTCCCTGCAGCATCTACTCCTCCACATCTCCCTCCCTGCAGCATCTACTCCTCCACATCTCCCTCCCTGCAGCATCTACTCCTCCACATCTCCCCCCGCTGCAGCATCTACTCCTCCACATCTCCCCGCTGCAGCATCTACTCCTCCACATCTCCCCCGCTGCAGCATCTACTCCTTCACATCTCCCGAGCTGCAGCATCTACTCCTCCACATCTCCCCCGCAGCAGCATCTACTCCTCCACATCTCCCCGCTGCCGCATCTACTCCACCACATCTCCCCCCGCTGGAGCATCTACTCCTCCACATCTCCCTCCCTGCAGCATCTACTCCTCCACATCTCCCTGCTGCAGCATCTACTCCTCCACATCTCCCCGCTGGAGCATCAACTCTTCCACATCTCCACGCTGCAGCATCTACTCCTTCACATCTCCCCGCTGCAGCATCTACTCCTCCACATCTCCCCGCTGCAGCATCTACTCCTCCACATCTCCCCGCTGCAGCATCTACTCCTCCACATCTCCCCGCTGCAGCATCTACTCCTCCACATCTCCCTCCCTGCAGCATCTACTCCTCCACATCTCCCTCCCTGCAGCATCTACTCCTCCACATCTCCCCCCACTGCAGCATCTACTCCTCCACATCTCCCCCACTGCAGCATCTACTCCTCCACATCTCCCCGCTGCAGCATCTACTCCTCCACATCTCCCCCGCTGCAGCATCTACTCCTCCACATCTCCCGAGCTGCAGCATCTACTCCTCCACATCTCCCGAGCTGCAGCATCTACTCCTCCACATCTCCCCCGCAGCAGCATCTACTCCTCCACATCTCCCCCGCTGCAGCATCTACTCCTCCACATCTCCCCCGCTGCAGCATCTACTCCTCCACACCTTCCTGCTGCAGCATCTACTCCTCCACATCTCCCCCGCTGCAGCATCTACTCCTCCACATCTCCCCCGCTGCAGCATCTACTCCTCCACATCTCCCCCGCTGCAGAATCTACTCCTCCACATCTCCCCCACTGCAGCATCTACTCCTCCACATCTCCTCCGCTGCAGCATCTACTCCTCCACATCTCCCCCGCTGCAGCATCTACTCCTCCACACCTTCCTGCTGCAGCATCTACTCCTCCACATCTCCCCCGCTGCAGCATCTACTCCTCCACATCTCCCCCGCTGCAGCATCTACTCCTCCACATCTCCCCCGCTGCAGCATCTACTCCTCCACATCTCCCCCACTGCAGCATCTACTCCTCCACATCTCCCCCGCTGCAGCATCTACTCCTCCACATCTCCCCCGCTGCAGCATCTACTCCTCCACATCTCACCCGCTGCAGCATCTACTCCTCCACATCTCCTCCGCTGCAGCATCTACTCCTCCACATCTCCCCCGCTGCAGCATCTACTCCTCCACATCTCCCCCTCTGCAGCATCTACTCCTCCACATCTCCTCCGCTGCAGCATCTACTCCTCCACATCTCCCCCGCTGCAGCATCTACTCCTCCACATCTCCCCCGCTGCAGCATCTACTCCACCACATCTCCCCCGCTGCAGCATCTACTCCACATCTCCCCCACTGCAGCATCTACTCCTCCACATCTCCTCCGCTGCAGCAGCTACTCTCCCACATCTCCCCCGCTGCAGCATCTACTCCTCCACATCTCCCCCTTGTAACGCCTGCTTGCAGATCCCGGTCAGACTCGCTGACCGGGAGCACTGCTCTGTGTCCACCGGCGGGGATGCGATCCGCGCGGCGGGACGTGTCTGCCCGCGGGTCGCATCCTGTTCCATTTACCTGCCCCGTCCTCCTGCTCAGTCCCGGCGTGCGCGGTCCTGCTCTCTAGGGCGCGCGCGCGCCGGGTCTCTCAGATTTAAAGGGCCAGTGCACCATTAATTGGTGCCTGGTCCAATCAGTTCCCAATCACTCCCTACACATATAAACCCACTTCCCCTTCCTGTCCTTGCCGGATCTTGTTGCCCTAGTGCCCTGAGAAAGCGTTTTGTGTATCCCTAGCCTGTGTATCCAGACCCTTTGCCGTTGCCCCTGACTACGAACCTTAGCCGCCTGCCTTGACCTCTTGCTACGTCCAACCTTGCCTTCGCCTTGTCCTTGTGTACTACGCCTATCTCAGCTGTCAGTGAGGTCGAGTCGCTATCAGGGGATAAGACCTGGGAGTTACCGCCGCAGCAAGTCCATCCCGCCTTACGGCGGGCTCTGGTGAAAACCAGTAACTTCTTAGAACCGGTCCCCTGATACGGCCCACGACATCACCTTACTGACACAGAGGATCCACTACCCGCATACCAGTCCGGTTCCTGACACCCCTGCTGCAGTATCTACACCTCCACATCTCCCCTGCTGCAGCATCTACTTCTCCACATGCCCCCGCTGCAGTATCTACTCCTCCACATCTCCCCGCTGCAGCATCTACTCCTCCACATCCCCCTCGCTGCAGTATCTACTCCTCCACATCTCCCCGCTGCAGCATCTACTCCTCCACATCTCCCCGCTGCAGCATCTACTCCTCCACATCCCCCTCGCTGCAGCATCTACTCCTCCACATCCCCCCCGCTGCAGCATCTACTCCTCCACATCCCCCCCCCGCTGCAGCATCTACTCCTCCACATCTCCTCCACTGCGGCATCTACTCCTCCATATCCCCCCTGCTGCAACATCTACTCCTCCACCCCACCCCCCGCTGCAGTATCTACTCCTCCACATCTCCCTCCCTGCAGCATCTACTCCTCCACATCTCCTCCGCTGCAGCATCTACTCCTCCACATCTCCCCATTGCAGCATCTACTCCTCCACATCTCCCCTTTGCAGCATCTACTCCTCCACATCTCTTCCACTTCAGCATCTACTCCTTCACATCCCCCCGCTGCAGCATCTACTCCCCCACATTTCCCCCCCCCCTCCCCGCTGCAGCATCTACTCCTCCACTGCAGCTTCTACTCCTCCACATCTCCCCCACTGCAGCATCTATTCCCCCACATCCTTCCCCCTCCCTGCTGCAGCATCTACTCCTCCACATCCGTGATCCTGCTCCCCACTCCTCTCCGATCCTGCACAGCCTTCATATAGATGGATCCCATTCCCGCTCCTCCCCATTGGGAGTGTTTTGTCCCCTATTGGGAGTGTTTTGCCCTCTCTTGGGAGTGTTTTGTCCTCTACTGGGAGTGTTTTGTCCTCTATTGGGAGTGTTTTGTCCTCTACTGGGAGTGTTTTGTCCTCTATTGGGAGTGTTTTGTCCTCTACTGGGAGTGTTTTGTCCCCTATTGGGAGTGTTTTGTCCCCTATTGGGAGTGTTTTGTCCCCTATTGGGAGTGTTTTGTCCTCTACTGGGAGTGTTTTGTCCTCTATTGGGAGTGTTTTGTCCCCTATTGGGAGTGTTTTGTCGCCTATTGGGAGTGTTTTGTCCTCTACTGGGAGTGTTTTGTCCTCTATTGGGAGTGTTTTGTCCTCTATTGGGAGTGTTTTGTCCCCTATTGGGAGTGTTTTGTCCCCTATTGGGAGTGTTTTGTCCCCTATTGGGAGTGTTTTGTCTCCTATTGGGAGCGTTTTGTCCTCTATTGAGAGTGTTTTGTCCTCTATTGGGAGTGTTTTGTCTCCTATTGGGAGCGTTTTGTCCTCTATTGGGAGTGTTTTGTCCTCTATTGGGAGGGTTTTGTCCTCTATTGGGAGGGTTTTGTCCTCTATTGGGAGTGTTTTGTCCCCTATTGGGAGTGTTTTGTCCTCTATTGGGAGTGTTTTGTCCCCTATTGGGAGTGTTTTGTCCCCTATTTGGAGTGTTTTGTCCTCTATTGGGAGTGTTTTGTCCTCTACTGGGAGTGTTTTGTCCTCTACTGGGAGTGTTTTGTCCTCTACTGGGAGTGTTTTGTCCTCTATTGGGAGTGTTTTGTCCTCTACTGGGAGTGTTTTGTCCTCTATTGGGAGTGTTTTGTCCCCTATTGGGAGTGTTTTGTCCTCTATTGGGAGTGTTTTGTCCCCTATTGGGAGTGTTTTGTCCTCTACTGGGAGTGTTTTGTCCTCTACTGGGAGTGTTTTGTCCCCTATTGGGAGTGTTTTGTCCCCTATTGGGAGTGTTTTGTCCTCTACTGGGAGTGTTTTGTCCTCTATTGGGAGTGTTTTGTCCCCTATTGGGAGTGTTTTGTCCCCTATTGGGAGTGTTTTGTCCTCTACTGGGAGTGTTTTGTCCCCTATTGGGAGTGTTTTGTCCTCTACTGGGAGTGTTTTGTCCTCCTATTGGGAGTGTTTTGTCCCTCTATTGGGAGTGTTTTGTCCTCTACTGGGAGTGTTTTGTCCTCTATTGGGAGTGTTTTGTCCTCTATTGGGAGTGTTTTGTCCTCTATTGGGAGTGTTTTGTCCTCTATTGGGAGTGTTTTGTCCTCTATTGGGAGTGGTTTGTCCTCTATTGGGAGTGTTTTGTCCTCTATTGGGAGTGTTTTGTCCTCTACTGGGAGTGTTTTGTCCTCTACTGGGAGTGTTTTGTCTCCTATTAGGAGTGTTTTGTCCCCTATTGGGAGTGTTTTGTCCTCTACTGGGAGTGCTTTGTCTCCTATTGGGAGTGTTTTGTCCCCTATTTGGAGTGTTTTGTCTCCTATTGGGAGCGTTTTGTCCTCTATTTGGAGTGTTTTGTCCCCTATTTGGAGTGTTTTGTCCCCTATTTGGAGTGTTTTGTCCCCTATTGGGAGTGTTTTGTCCTCTATTGGGAGTGTTTTGTCCTCTACTGGGAGTGTTTTGTCCTCTACTGGGAGTGTTTTGTCCTCTACTGGGAGTGTTTTGTCCCCTATTGGGAGTGTTTTGTCCTCTACTGGGAGTGTTTTGTCCTCTATTGGGAGTGTTTTGTCCCCTATTGGGAGGGTTTTGTCCCCTATTGGGAGTGTTTTGTTCTCTATTGGGAGTGTTTTGTCCCCTATTGGGAGTGTTTTGTCTTCTATTGGGAGTGTTTTGTCCCTTATTGGGAGTGTTTTGTCCTCTGTTGGGAGTGTTTTGTCCCCTATTGGGAGTGTTTTGTCCCCTATTGGGAGTGTTTTGTCCTCTATTGGGAGTGTTTTGTCCCCTATTGGGAGTGTTTTGTCTCCTATTGGGAGTGTTTTGTCCCCTATTGGGAGTGTTTTGTCCCCTATTGGGAGTGTTTTGTCCCCTATTGGGAGGGTTTTGTCCCCTATTGGGAGTGTTTTGGGGGGGTAGGGATTGCCCTGATGCTTCGTAGGGGGGGGATTGCTCTGATGCTTTGTGGGGGGGGGGTTGCTGTGATGCTTTGCTCAGGGGGGTTCCTGTGATGCTTTGCTCAGGGGGGGTTGCTGTGATGCTTTCCCGGGGGGGGGGGTTGCTGTGATGCTTTGCAGGGGGGGGTTGCTGTGATTTTTTGCGGGGAGGGGAGTTGCTGTGATGCTTTGTGGGGGGGGGGTTGCTGTGATGCTTTGTGGGGGGGTTGCTGTGATTTGTGGGGGGGTTGCTGTGATGCTTTGGGGGGGTTGCTGTGATGCTATCTTGTATCTTGTAGATACCAACCAAGAGAGAACTTCCGCAGAGCATTACAGCACCCCCCCCCCCTGCAGAGCATTACAGCTAGCCACTCATAAGAGGATATGAACTGTGCTTCTTGCAGACTCCAGCCCGGCTCTATAGGCCCCTGCAGAGTATTACTTAGGCTACATTCACACTATGTGGCTCTGTTATAAACGGACATCAAGGGCTTTTTTTTTTCACTTTGACCTTTGCCCTTAACGCCCGTTATGGTAACGGAGCCTAACGGGAGTCGTCGAATAGGATTCCTACATTATAACTCCTGTTATTCCACCGGAAGATAAAGATGTCACATCCCGCTATCTACCGAATGGACGTCACCTTTGGGCCACAAACGGCGCCATACACCCCCCAAGAGAAAACCTCACTCGCTACTAAAGGGCTTCTGCCCCTCACCACAAACCACTACAAGGGGGAATTTACCATTAGTGGTAGAAGCTTTTTCTTTGCTACATGTAGCACAAATTGTGTGTATTGTGGATACTAAGTTATCATGTGCATTTAATTTTTTTGTTGCCCAAATACGTTTCTTTTTACCACAAAAATACACGATCAAAAAGGACACGTAGGAAAGTGTTCTACCAAGACAGCCGGGGGATGCGGCAGCCGTCGCTCAACTACAACTACTCCCATCATGGGACAGAGTCAGTCCCATGATGTGAGTAGTTGTAGCACCACAGTGCTGAGGGACGGCACCTGCACATCGCCCCCGGCTGCAGGACTCTTGGGACAGTTAGGACTACTACTCCCATCATGGACAGACTCCGTCCATGATAGGAGTTATAGTACAGAGACTGAGGGGCAGATCACAGCAGGTCATTGTCAATAGACCCACTGCGATCCACATTTAAAAACTGTACAAGCCGGCGACACATGCGGCTCCACTGCGCTCCCCGCCGGTTCCTGTATGCGCTGTCATAATTCAGAATCCAGGGAGACGGGAACTCTGGTTAATAGTTATCCACTAGAGCTCCCGGCGGCGGGGATTACGAATTATGACAGCGCATACAGGAGCCGGCGGGGAGCGTAGTGGAGCCGCATGTGCCGCTTGCTTGTACATTTAATAAATGCGGATCCCAGCAGGTCTCTGTAGAATGACCTGCTGCAATCTGCCCCTCGGCCCCTGGACTATAACTTCCATCATGGATGGAGTCTGTACATGATGGGAGTAGTAGTCCTAACCATCCAAAAAGAGTCCTGCACCTGGCGGATGTGCAAGTGCCCTCCCTCAGTGCTGCGGTACAACTACTCCCATCAGGGGACATACTCTGTCCCATGATGGGAGTAGTAGTCCAAGGGCAGAGGGACAGATCGAAAGGGGGTCTCACTCCTGAGACCCCCTGCGACCTTTACTGCTCCGCCCCCTAGTGATGATGTAATTAGGGGGTGGAGCTACACAGTCCAAGCCTGACTCTGTTCACATTATGTTTTTTCATAGAACAGAGCCTTTCTGGCAGTGTGTTCCCAAACAGGAAGACTCCAGCTGTTGCTTAACTACAGCCCCCATGATGGGGGTTATAGTTTAGCAACAATTGGAGGCTCCCTGTTTATGAACACGCTGCATTATGTGTGCTCTCCCCAGGGAGAGTGCAAAAAATGTACTAACCTTTATTTCTTGTTTTTCATTTCAGATATGTGAATGCGGAGGACTGTGACAATGTCCAGGGTTTTTATTTTTTATTTTATTTCAATAAAATGGTTAACGAGGGCTGTGGGGAGTGTTTTTTTAATAAAAATTTTCTTACAATGTGTTGTGTATTTGTATAACTGAATTTTCGGGTTTAGTAGTGGAAGCTGTCATGTAGACAGAATCCATTACTAAGCCGGGCTTAACGTTAGCCCCAAAAGCAGCTAGCGCTAACCTCCAATTATTTCCCCGGTACCCACCACCACAGGGGCGCTGGAACCGGTACCAATAGGCCCAGAGCGTCAAAAAAAAATGGTGCTCCTGGGCCTAGGCGGTAAAAGGTTGGCGTTATTTAGGCTGGTTACAATGGTCTTCGTCCACCCTGGTAATGTCAGGTTGTTGCTTCTTGGTTGGTATCTGGCTGATATTGAATATGGGGAACCCTATGCGGGTTTTTAAATGAATAAAAAAAACAAAAACGTGTGTGGTTCTCCCTATTTTCAGTTTCAGCCAGATACCAACCAAGCAGCAATAGCCTGACCAGTGTGAGCAAGGACTGTTGCTACTGGCCCTTCCCAGCCTAAATAACGCCTGCCTGTTACCGCCTAGGCCCAGGAGCGCCATTTTTTTGTGACTCTCCGGGCCTGTTGGTACTGGTCCTTCCCAGCACCCCTGTGGTGGTGGGTACTGGGGGTAATAATTAGGGGTTAGCTCTAAGCCCCGGCTTAGTAATGGATTCTGTCTACCAGACGGCTTCCACTATTAAGCTTGATGATTCAATTATTAAAAAAACAGCACATTGAAAAAAAATTTTTTTTTAAAAAAACAAACTCCCCCACAACCCTCGTTAACCCTTTTATTGATATTAAAAAAAAAATAAAAAAAACGCTGGTCATCGTCGCAATCCACCAAATCTGATGTAGTGCTCCTCATTCACTTATCTGAAATGAGAAAGAAAAAAAGGTTAGTACATTTTTGGCGCTCTCCCCTGGGGTGTTCCAAAACAGGGAGCCTACAATTGTTGACGTGTGCCTACTGTATCCTGTATATGTATATACTATGCATCACTCGTTAAGTCCTTACACTCCGTGGACAGGGCGCTCTGCATCTGACCCACAGAGTGGTACCTGAAGGCAGTGAAAAAATTGCAACAGGGTACAAAAATGACCAAGCAAAATGATCTGCAAAGAACTTCTACCTACACCAACATTGAAGAATTCCCCCCTAAATCCTTACTTAGCGTGACCTATGTTCATGACAATCCCTTGTCGCACTGACACTTCACACTATACTGGCTTGTTAAATAAAAGTTATTGTCTTGCTTCATTGTATCCTATACACCAGACTGTTTAGTATGTACCAAATACTTGTTATAAATATCTGTTATTGCGACTATGTAACAGGTCTAGAATGTGTTAAATATTTGAAAAACCCATTAAAAAATATTGAAACAGAAAAAAAAATGTTTGGTATTAACCTGTTGGGGACCAAGGGCATACCTGTACGCCTTTGGTGTTTCCGGTCACTGGAACGGGATGACTGCTGATATCTATCAGCAGCCATCCCAGCACATCGCCTGAGACCCCTACCTTGTCGGTTATCGCCATGATTCGCCGGTCAATTCTGACTGGCGAATCACAGCTTTTCCGGGCTGATCACCGGTCTCTGGTGACCGGATGACCCGGAAAATTGGGATGATCAGTGCTGTCAGAGACAGCTCCAACCACCCTGAAGGATAAGATTGAGGTGGCAGGGGTGCCACCTCCTCCTATTCCCTGTGATTGGCCGGTCAGGACTGACCAGCCAATTGCAGGGGGGATTATAGTTGAGATCCCCCGCTCTGCCCGCCCCTGGAAGTCCAGGCAGAGCAGGGAAAGATGAGGGGACAAAAGTGGCAGGGGGCCTGGCGGCAGGAACAATTGTGACAGAAGATCGGGAGTAGCTGAGGCAGCGAGCATCGGTGGCAGGGACAGCGGTAGCAGTGGCTGTCTGGGCATGCTGGGAGTTTTAGTTTTGCAACAACTGGAGACACATTGGTTGGGAAACACTTACTTAGGGTCTATTTCCAAACTCAATGTTTCCCAGCCCGTGTGCCTCCAGCTGTTGCAAAACCACAACTCCCAACATCTCCTGAAAGACCATGCATGCTGGGAGTTGAAGTTTTGCAACAGCTGGAGGTACACTGGTGCAGAAACACTGCGGCAGTCTGTTACCTAACTCAGTGTTGCCCAACCAGTGTGCCTGCAGCTGTGCACAACTCCAATTCCTAGCATCCATGGTCTGTTAGTGCATGCTGGGAGTTGTAGTTTTACAACAGTTGAACAGGGTACAATCACACGGGAGGGGGTTTCCAGCAGGTTTCCAGCTTCAAGTTTTAGCTGTAGCAAATTTTCCGCCACAGCTCAGACTTCAAGCAGGAAACTCGCTGTGAACCCGACCGTCTGACTGTACCTTAAAAACACTACACTACACCAACCCCCCCATAAAAATGAAAAACGTCTTGTACAGCACTGTTTCCAAAACATAGTAACATAGATCATAAGGTTGAATAAACACCAGAGTCCATCAAGTTCAACCTATAACCCTAATGAGTCCCTACTGAGTTGATCCAGAGGAAGGCAAGGGGTAATATGAAAACGACTCCCAAAATTTGTAGCAATATTTCTTCTGAGTATGGCAATAGCCCATGTGTGGATGTAAAGTGCTCAGCGGGCGCACTACAGGGCTCAGAAGAGGATGAGCGCCATTGGGCTTTTGGAGAGAGAATTTGGCTGGAATTGAAGGCCACATGTGTTTACAGAGCCCCCATAGTGCTAGAACAATGGACCCCCCCACATGTGACCCCATTTTGGAAACTACACGCCTCAAGTAATGTAATAAGGGGTACAGTGAGCATTTACACCCCACAGGTGTGTTTTTGGAACAGTTGTCCGTGAAAATAAAAAAATTGTCCTCTTGGGGTTTACAGGTGCTGAACTACAACACCAGAGATGAAACTTTATCATCTGGGGAAGAGCAAATTGAATTCGGATGCTTCATCAAAAGTGGATTTGTATAAAACTTTGTTGTAATATTGTAAGGAGCGGGAGCAAAAACTATTTCCTAGTCATCTAGAGGGACCAGGTCCTTAATCCTATAGTATCCATCCTTTTTATGTAGCATAAGCTATTTCCTAATCATCAGATGGACCAGGTCCTTTATTTCCTAGTCATCAGATGGACCAGGTCCTTTATTTCCTAGTCATCAGATGGACCAGGTCCTTTATTTCCTAATCATCAGATGGACCAGGTCCTTTATTTTCTAGTCATCAGATGGACCAGGTCCTTTATTTCCTAATCATCAGATGGATCAGGTCCTTTATTTCCTCATCATCAGATGGACCATGTCCTTTATTTCCTAGTCATCAGATGGACCAGGTCCTTTATTTCCTCATCATCAGATGGACCAGGTCCTTTATTTCCTCATCATCAGATGGACCAGGTCCTTTATTTTCTAGTCATCAGATGGACCAGGTCCTTTATTTCCTAGTCATCAGATGGACCAGGTCCTTTATTTCCTCGTCATCAGATGGACCAGGTCCATTATTTCCTCGTCATCAGATAGACCAGGTCCTTTATTTCCTCGTCATCAGATGGACCAGGTCCTTTATTTCCTAGTCCTCAGATGGACCAGGTCCTTTATTTCCTAGTCATCAGATGGACCGGGTCCTTTATTTCCTCATCATCAGAGGGACCGGGTCCTTTATTTTCTAGTCATCAGATGGACCGGGTCCTTTATTTCCTAATCATCAGATGGACCAGGTCCTTTATTTCCTAGTCATCAGATGGACCGAGTCCTTTATTTCCTAGTCATCAGATGGACCAGGTCCTTTATTTCCTTGTCATCAGATGGACCGGGTCCTTTATTTCCTAATCATCAGATGGACTGGGTCCTTTATATCCTAGTCATCAGATGGACCGTGTCCTTTATATCCTAGTCATCAGATGGACCAGGTCCTTTATTTCCTAGTCATCAGATGGACCGGGTCCTTTATTTCCTAGTCATCAGATGGACCAGGTCCTTTATTTCCTTGTCATCAGATGGACCGGGTCCTTTATTTCCTAATCATCAGTTGGACTGGGTCCTTTATATCCTAGTCATCAGATGGACCAGGTCCTTTATTTCCTAATCATGAGATGGACCAGGTCCTTTATTTCCTAGTCATCAGATGGACCAGGTCCTTTATTTCCTAGTCATCAGATGGACCAGGTCCTGTATTTCCTCGTCATCAGATGGACCAGGTCCTTTATTTCCTCGTCATCATATCGACCAGGTCCTTTATTTCCTAGTCATCAGATGGACCAGGTCCTTTATTTCCTAGTCATCAAATGGACCAGGTCCTTTATTTCCTAGTCATCAGATGGACCAGGTCCTTTATTTCCTAGTCATCAAATGGACCAGGTCCTTTATTTCCTTAAGATCAGATGGACCATGTCCTTTATTTCCTAGTCATCAGATGGACCAGGTCCTTTATTTCCTAGTCATCAGATGGACCAGGTCCTTTATTTCCTAGTGATTAGATGGACCAGGTCCTTTATTTCCTTAAGATCAGATGGACCAGGTCCTTTATTTCCTAGTCATCAGATGGACCAGATCCATTATTTCCTCGTCATCAGATGGACCAGGTCCTTTATTTCCTCGTCATCATATCGACCAGGTCCTTTATTTCCTAGTCATCAGATGGACCAGGTCCTTTATTTCCTAGTCATCAGATGGACCAGGTCCTTTATTTCCTCATCATCAGATGGACCAGGTCCTTTATTTCCTTGAGATCAGATGGACCAGGTCCTTTATTTCCTCATCATCAGATGGACCAGGTCCTTTATTTCCTCATCATTAGATGGACCAGGTCCTTTATTTCCTAGTTATCAGATGGACCAGGTCCTTTATTCCTAGTCATCAGATGGATCAGGTCCTTTATTTCCTCATCATCAGATGGACCGGGTCCTTTATTTCCTAGTCATCAGAGGGACAAGGTAATTTATTCCTAGTCATCAGATGGACCAGGTCCTTTATTCCTAGTCATCAGATGGATCAGGTCCTTTATTTCCTCATCATCAGATGGACCGGGTCCTTTATTTCCTAGTCATCAGAGGGACCAGGTCCTTTATATCATAGTCATCAGATGGACCAGGTCCTTTACTTCCTTGTCATTGTCACGATTCGGCTGGCAGGAGGTGGATCCTCTGTGCCAGAGAGGGATTGGCGTGGACCGTGCTAGTGGACCGGTTCTAAGTTGCTACTGGTATTCACCAGAGCCCGCCGCAAAGCGGGATGGTCTTGCAGCGCGGTAACAACCAGGTCGTATCCACTAGCAACGGCTCAACCTCTCTGACTGCTGAAGATAGGCGCGGTACAAGGGAGTAGACAAGAGCAAGGTCGGACGTAGCAGAAGGTCGGGGCAGGCAGCAAGGATCGTAGTCAGGGGCAACGGCAGGAGGTCTGGAACACAGGCTAGGAACACACAAGGAAACGCTTTCACTGGCACAATGGCAACAAGATCCGGCGAGGGAGTGCAGGGGAAGTGAGGTATAAATAGGGAGTGCACAGGTGAACACACTAATTAAGCCAACTGCGCCAATCAGTGGCGCAGTGGCCCTTTAAATCGCAGAGACCCGGCGCGCGCGCGCCCTAAGGAGCGGGGCCGCGCGTGCCGGGACAGGACCGACGGAGAGCGAGTCAGGTACGGGAGCCGGGGTGCGCATCGCGAGCGGGCGCCACTCGCATCGCGAATCGCATCCCGGCTGGGAGAGGTATCGCAGCGCACCCGGTCAGCAGATCTGACCGGGGCGCTGCAAGTGCGAGGATGTTGCGAGCGCTCCGGGGAGGAGCGGGGACCCGGAGCGCTCGGCGTAACAGTACCCCCCCCCTTGGGTCTCCCCCTCTTCTTGGAGCCTGAGAACCTGAGGACCAGACTTTTGTCTAGGATGTTGTCCTCAGGTTCCCAGGATCTCTCTTCAGGACCACAGCCCTCCCTATCTACCAAGAAAAATCTTTTTCCTCTGACCGTCATGGAGGCCAATATCTCCTTCACGGAGAAGATGTCAGAAGAACCGGAAACAGGAGTGGGAGAAACAAGTTTGGGAGAGAAAGGGTTGATGATGAGTGGTTTAAGGAGAGAGACATGAAAGGCATTGGGAATACGAAGAGAAGGAGGAAGAAGAAGTTTGTAAGAGACAGGATTAATCTGGCACAAGACTTTGAAAGGACCAAGATAGCGTGGTCCCAGTTTGTAACTGGGGACACGAAAGCGGACATATTTAGCGGAGAGCCATACCTTGTCTCCGGGAGCAAAAATGGGGGGAGTTCTTCTTTTCTTATCGGCAAACCTTTTCATGCGAGATGAAGCCTGTAAAAGAGAATTTTGGGTCTCTTTCCATATGGTGGAAAGATCACGAGTCACTTCATCCACAGCGGACAAACCAGAGGGCAAGGGAGTAGGGAGGGGGGGGAAGAGGGTGACGGCCGTACACCACGAAAAATGGGGATTTAGCAGAAGATTCAGAGACTCTGAAGTTGTATGAGAATTCGGCCCATGGTAGAAGATCTGCCCAGTCATCCTGGCGGGAGTAAACAAAATGCCGTAAATAGTCACCCAGGACCTGGTTAATGCTTTCTACTTGCCCATTGGATTGAGGATGATAAGCAGAAGAGAAGTTTAATTTAATCTTGAGTTGTTTACAGAGAGCCCTCCAGAATTTTGACACGAATTGGACGCCTCTATCCGAGACGATCTGCGTGGGCAAACCGTGAAGACGAAAAATGTGTACAAAAAATTTTTTGCCAACTGAGGCGCTGAAGGAAGACCAGGAAGAGGAATAAAATGTGCCATCTTGGAAAATCGATCAACGACCACCCAAACAACAGTGTTGCCACGGGATGGGGGTAGGTCTGTAATAAAGTCCATACCAATCAGAGACCAAGGCTGTTCGGGGACAGGCAGAGGATGAAGGAGACCAGCAGGCTTCTGGCGAGGAGTCTTATCCCGGGCACAGATAGTACAGGCCCGCACAAAATCAACAACATCCGTCTCCAGAGTCGGCCACCAATAGAAACGAGAGATGAGTTGCAAGGACTTTTTGATGCCCGCATGGCCTGCGAGGTGGGAGGAGTGACCCCATTTGAGAATCCCGAGACGTTGGCGTGGAGAAACGAAGGTCTTCCCTGGAGGAGTTTGCCTGATGGAGGCTGGAGAACTGGAGATCAGACAGTCAGGAGGAATGATGTGTTGCGGAGAGACCTCTACTTCCGAGGCATCCGAGGAACGAGAGAGAGCATCGGCCCTAATGTTCTTGTCAGCAGGGCGAAAATGAATTTCAAAGTTAAAACGGGCAAAAAACAACGACCACCTGGCCTGGCGAGGGTTCAGCCGTTGGGCAGACTGGAGATAGGAGAGATTCTTGTGATCGGTGTAAATGATAACTGGAAATTTTGATCCCTACAGCAGATGCCTCCATTTCTCAAGTGCCAATTTAATGGCCAGTAGTTCTCGATCCCCGATGGAGTAGTTTCTCTCCGCCAGAGAGAAGGTCCTAGAAAAAAACCCACAAGTAACAGCATGCCCGGAAGAATTTTTTTGTAGAAGGACCGCTCCAGCTCCCACTGAGGAGGCATCAACCTCCAATAGGAAGGGTTTAGATGGGTCAGGTCTGGAGAGCACGGGAGCAGAAGAAAAGGCAGACTTGAGCGGTTTAAATGCGTCTTCCGCTTGGGGAGACCAGGACTTGGGATTGGCATTCTTCTTGGTTAAAGCCACGATAGGAGCCACAATAGTGGAAAAGTGTGGAATAAATTGTCTGTAATAATTGGCGAACCCCAAAAAACGTTGGATAGCACGGAGTCCGGAGGGGCGTGGCCAATCTAAGACGGCAGAGAGTTTATCCGGGTCCATTTGTAATCCCTGGCCAGAGACCAAGTATCCTAGGAAAGGAAGAGATTGACATTCAAACAGACATTTCTCCATTTTGGCATAAAGTTGATTGTCTCGAAGTCTCTGAAGAACCATGCGGACATGCTGGCGGTGTTCTTCTAAGTTGGCAGAAAAAATCAGAATATCGTCCAGATACACAACAACACAGGAATATAAGAGATCACAAAAATTTCATTAACAAAGTCTTGGAAGACGGCAGGGGCGTTGCACAGGCCAAAGGGCATGACCAGATACTCAAAGTGTCCATCTCTGGTGTTAAATGCAGTTTTCCATTCGTCCCCCTCCCTGATGCGGATGAGATTATAAGCACCTCTTAAGTCCAGTTTGGTAAAGATGTGGGCACCTTGAAGGCGATCAAAGAGTTCTGAGATAAGAGGTAGGGGGTAGCGGTTCTTTACCGTGATTTTATTAAGTCCGCGGTAATCAATGCAAGGACGTAGGGAGCCATCTTTTTTGGACACAAAAAAAAATCCAGCTCCGGCAGGAGAGGAGGATTTGCGGATAAACCCCTTTTTTAAATTTTCCTGGATGTATTCAGACATAGCAAGAGTCTCTGGGGCGGACAGAGGATAAATTCTGCCCCGGGGTGGAGTAGTGCCCGGGAGGAGGTCAATAGGACAGTCATAAGGCCTGTGAGGAGGTAAAGTCTCAGCTTGCTTTTTGCAAAACACGTCAGCATAGTCCATATAAGCCTTAGGGAGACCGGTTACAGGGGGAACCACAGGGTCACGGCAGGGAGTACTAGGAACCGGTTTAAGACAGTCCTTGAAACAAGAAGTACCCCAGCTCTTGATCTCTCCTGTGGACCAATCAAGGGTTGGGGAATGGCGTTGAAGCCACAGTAATCCAAGGAGAATTTCGGAAGTGCAATTGGAGAGGACCAAAAACTCAATTTTTTCGTGATGAGGTCCGATGCACATTAGGAGGGGTTCCGTGCGGTAACGCACGGTACAGTCCAATCTTTCATTGTTAACACAATTGATGTAGAGGGGTCTGGCGAGACTGGTCACCGGGATGTTGAACCTGTTGATGAGAGAGGCCAAAATAAAATTTCCTGCAGATCCGGAATCCAAGAAGGCCATAGTAGAGAAGGAGAAGGTAGAGGCAGATATCCGCACAGGCATAGTAAGGCGTGGAGAAGCAGAGTTGACATCAAGAACTGTCTCACCTTTGTGCGGAGTCAGCGTACGTCTTTCCAGGTGGGGAGGACGGATAGGACAATCCTTCAGGAAGTGTTCGGTACCGGCACAGTACAGGCAAAGATTCTCCATGCGGCGTCGTGTCCTCTCTTGAGGTGTCAAGCGAGACCGGTCAACTTGCATAGCCTCCACGGCGGGAGGCACAGGAACGGATTGCAGAGGACCAGAGGAGAGAGGAGCCGGGGAGGAAAAACGCCTCGTGCGAACAAAGTCCATATCCTGGCGGAGCTCCTGACGCCTTTCGGAAAAACGCATGTCAATGCGAGTGGCTAGATGAATAAGTTCATGCAGGTTAGCAGGAATTTCTCGTGCGGCCAGAACATCTTTAATGTTGCTGGATAGGCCTTTTTTAAAGGTCGCGCAGAGGGCCTCATTATTCCAGGATAATTCGGAAGCAAGAGTACGGAATTGGATGGCGTACTCGCCAACGGAAGAATTACCCTGGACCAGGTTCAGCAGGGCAGTCTCAGCAGAAGAGGCTCAGGCAGGTTCCTCAAAGACACTTCGAATTTCCGAGAAGAAGGAGTGTACAGAGGCAGTGACGGGGTCATTGCGGTCCCAGAGCGGTGTGGCCCATGACAGAGCTTTCCCAGACAGAAGGCTGACTACGAAAGCCACCTTAGACCTTTCAGTAGGAAACTGGTCCGACATCATCTCCAAGTGCAGGGAACATTGTGAAAGAAAGCCACGGCAAAACTTAGAGTCCCCATCAAATTTATCCGGCAAGGATAGTCGTAGGCCGGAAGCGGCCACTCGCTGCGGAGGAGGTGCAGGAGCTGGCGGAGGAGATGATTGCTGAAGCTTTGGTAGTAGCTGCTGTAGCATCACGGTCAGTTGAGACAGCTGGTGGCCTTGTTGCGCTATCTGTTGCGACTGCTGGGCGACCACCGTGGTGAGGTCGGCGACAACTGGCAGTGGAACTTCAGCGGGATCCATGGCCGGATCTACTGTCACGATTCGGCTGGCAGGAGGTGGATCCTCTGTGCCAGAGAGGGATTGGCGTGGACCGTGCTAGTGGACCGGTTCTAAGTTGCTACTGGTATTCACCAGAGCCCGCCGCAAAGCGGGATGGTCTTGCAGCGGCGGTAGCAACCAGGTCGTATCCACTAGCAACGGCTCAACCTCTCTGACTGCTGAAGATAGGCGCGGTACAAGGGAGTAGACAAGAGCAAGGTCGGACGTAGCAGAAGGTCGGGGCAGGCAGCAAGGATCGTAGTCAGGGGCAACGGCAGGAGGTCTGGAACACAGGCTAGGAACACACAAGGAAACGCTTTCACTGGCACAATGGCAACAAGATCCGGCGAGGGAGTGCAGGGGAAGTGAGGTATAAATAGGGAGTGCACAGGTGAACACACTAATTAAGCCAACTGCGCCAATCAGTGGCGCAGTGGCCCTTTAAATCGCAGAGACCCGGCGCGCGCGCGCCCTAAGGAGCGGGGCCGCGCGCGCCGGGACAGGACCGATGGAGAGCGAGTCAGGTACGGGAGCCGGGGTGCGCATCGCGAGCGGGCGCCACTCGCATCGCGAATCGCATCCCGGCTGGGAGAGGTATCGCAGCGCACCCGGTCAGCAGATCTGACCGGGGCGCTGCAAGTGTGAGGATGTTGCGAGCGCTCCGGGGAGGAGCGGGGACCCGGAGCGCTCGGCGTAACAGTCATCAGATGGACCGGGTGCTTTATTTACTAGTCATCAGATGGACCAGGTCCTTTATTTCCTAGTCATCAGATGGACCAGGTCCTTTATTTTCTAATCATCAGATGGACCAGGTCCTTTATTCCCAGTCATCAGATGGATCAGGTCCTTTATTTCCTCATCATCAGATGGACCGGGTCCTTTATTTCCTAGTCATCAGAGGGACAAGGTAATTTATTCCTAGTCATCAGATGGACCAGGTCCTTTATTCCTAGTCATCAGATGGATCAGGTCCTTTATTTCCTCATCATCAGATGGACCGGGTCCTTTATTTCCTAGTCATCAGAGGGACCAGGTCCTTTATTTCCTAGTCATCGGATGGACCAGGTCCTTTATATCATAGTCATCAGATGGACCAGGTCCTTTACTTCCTTGTCATCAGATGGACCGGGTGCTTTATTTCCTAGTCATCAGATGGACCAGGTGCTTTATTTTCTAATCATCAGATGGACCAGGTCCTTTATTTCCTTGTCATCAGATGGACCAGGTCCTTTATTTCCTTGTCATCAGAGGGACCAGGTCCTTTATTTCCTAGTCATCAGATGGACCAGGTCCTTTATTTCCTTGTCATCAGATGGACCAGGTCCTTTATTTCCTAGTCATCAGATGCACCAGGTCCTTAATTTCCTAGTCATCAGATGGACCAGGTCCTTTATTTCCTAGTCATCAGATGGACCATGTCCTTTATTTTCTAATCATCAGATGGACCAGGTCCATTATTTCCTAGACATCAGATGGACCAGGTCCTTTATTTCCCAATCATAAGATGGACCGGGTCCTTTATTTCCTCGTCATCAGATGGACCGGGTCCTTTATTTCCTAATCATCAGATAGACCGGGTCCCTTATTTCCTAGTCATCAGATGGACCGGGTCCTTTATTTCCTCATCATCAGATGGACCGGGTCCTTTATTTCCTCGTCATCAGATGGACCAGGTCCTTTATTTCCTAGTCATCAGATGCACCAGGTCCTTTATTTCCTAGTCATCAGATGCACCAGGTCCTTTATTTCCTAGTCATCAGATGGACCAGGTCCTTTATTTCCTAATCATCAGATGGACCGGGTCCATTATTTCCTAGTCATCAGATGGACCAGGTCCTTTATTTCCTAATCATAAGATGGACCGGGTCCTTTATTTCCTTGTCATCAGATGGACCGGGTCCTTTATTTCCTAATCATCAGATAGACCAGGTCCCTTATTTCCTAGTCATCAGATGGACCGGGTCCTTTATTTCCTCGTCATCAGATGGACCGGGTCCTTTATTTCCTCGTCATCAGATGGACCAGGTCCTTTATTTCCTAGTCATCAGATGCACCAGGTCCTTTATTCCTAGTCATCAGATGGACCAGGTCCTTTATTTCCTAGTCATCAGATGCACCAGGTCCTTTATTTCCTCGTCATCAGATGGACCAGGTCCTTTATATCCTCGTCATCAGATGGACCAGGTCCTTTATATCCTCGTCATCAGATGGACCAGGTCCTTTATATCCTTGTCATCAGATGGACCAGGTCCTTTATATCCTCATCATCAGATGGACCAGGTCCTTTATATCCTCGTCATCAGATGGACCAGGTCCTTTATATCCTTGTCATCAGATGGACCAGGTCCTTTATTTCCTTGTCATCAGATGGACCAGGTCCTTTATTTCCTCGTCATCAGATGGACCAGGTCCTTTATATCCTTGTCATCAGATGGACCAGGTCCTTTATATCCTCATCATCAGATGGACCAGGTCCTTTATATCCTCGTCATCAGATGGACCAGGTCCTTTATTTCCTCGTCATCAGATGGACCAGGTCCTTTATATCCTAGTCATCAGATGGACCAGGTCCTTTATTTCTTTGTCATCAGATGGACCAGGTCCTTTATTTCCTAGTCATCAGATGGACCAGGTCCTTTATTTCCTAGTCATCAGATGCACCAGGTCCTTTATTTCCTTGTCATCAGATGGACCAGATCCTTTATTTCCTTGTCATCAGATGGACCGGGTCCTTTATTTCCTTGTCATCAGATGGACCAGGTCCTTTATTTCCTTGTCATCAGATGGACCAGGTCCTTTATTTCCTAGTCATCAGATGCACCAGGTCCTTTATTTCCTCGTCATCAGATGGACCAGGTCCTTTATTTCCTTGTCATCAGATGGACCAGGTCCTTTATTTCCTTGATATCAGATTGACCAGGTCCTTTATTTCCTCTTCAGTCATCAGATGGACCAGGTCCTTTATTTCCTCGTCATCAGATGGACCAGGTCATTTATTTCCTAATCATTAGATGGACCAGGTCCTTTATTTCCTCGTCATCAGATGGACCAGGTCCTTTATTTCCTCGTCATCAGATGGATCAGGTCCTTTATTTCCTAATCATCAGATGGACCAGGTCCTTTATTTCCTTGTCATCAGATGGACCAGGTCCTTTATTTCCTAGTCATCAGATGGACCAGGTCCTTTATTTCCTCATCATCAGATGGATCAGGTCCTTTATTTTCTAGTCATCAGATGGACCAGGTCTTTTATTTCCTCGTCATCAGATGGACCAGGTCCTTTATTTCCTAATCATCAGATGGACCAGGTCCTTTATTTCCTTGTCATCAGATGGACCAGGTCCTTTATTTCCTAGTCATCAGATGCACCAGGTCCTTTATTTCCTCGTCATCAGATGGACCAGGTCCTTTATATCCTCGTCATCAGATGGACCAGGTCCTTTATATCCTCGTCATCAGATGGACCAGGTCCTTTATATCCTTGTCATCAGATGGACCAGGTCCTTTATATCCTCATCATCAGATGGACCAGGTCCTTTATATCCTCGTCATCAGATGGACCAGGTCCTTTATATCCTTGTCATCAGATGGACCAGGTCCTTTATTTCCTTGTCATCAGATGGACCAGGTCCTTTATTTCCTCATCATCAGATGGACCAGGTCCTTTATATCCTTGTCATCAGATGGACCAGGTCCTTTATATCCTCATCATCAGATGGACCAGGTCCTTTATATCCTCGTCATCAGATGGACCAGGTCCTTTATTTCCTCGTCATCAGATGGACCAGGTCCTTTATATCCTAGTCATCAGATGGACCAGGTCCTTTATTTCTTTGTCATCAGATGGACCAGGTCCTTTATTTCCTAGTCATCAGATGGACCAGGTCCTTTATTTCCTAGTCATCAGATGCACCAGGTCCTTTATTTCCTTGTCATCAGATGGACAAGATACTTTATTTCCTTGTCATTAGATGGACCAGGTCCTTTATTTCCTTGTCATCAGATGGACCGGGTCCTTTATTTCCTTGTCATCAGATGGACCAGGTCCTTTATTTCCTTGTCATCAGATGGACCAGGTCCTTTATTTCCTAGTCATCAGATGCACCAGGTCCTTTATTTCCTCGTCATCAGATGGACCAGGTCCTTTATTTCCTTGTCATCAGATGGACCAGGTCCTTTATTTCCTTGATATCAGATTGACCAGGTCCTTTATTTCCTCGTCAGTCATCAGATGGACCAGGTCCTTTATTTCCTCGTCATCAGATGGACCAGGTCCTTTATTTCCTCGTCATCAGATGGATCAGGTCCTTTATTTCCTAATCATCAGATGGACCAGGTCCTTTATTTCCTTGTCATCAGATGGACCAGGTCCTTTATTTCCTAGTCATCAGATGGACCAGGTCCTTTATTTCCTCATCATCAGATGGATCAGGTCCTTTATTTCCTAGTCATCAGATGGACCAGGTCTTTTATTTCCTCGTCATCAGATGGACCAGGTCCTTTATTTCCTAATCATCAGATGGACCAGGTCCTTTATTTCCTTGTCATCAGATGGACCAGGTCCTTTATTTCCTCGTCATTAGATGGACCAGGTCCTTTATTTCCTCGTCAGTCATCAGTTGGACCAGGTCCTTTATTTCCTTGTTATCAGATGGACCAGGTCCTTTATTTCCTTGTCATCAGATGGACCAGGTCCTTTATTTCCTCGTCAGTCATTAGATGGACCAGGTCCTTTATATCCTTGTCATCAGATGGACCAGGTCCTTTATTTCCTAGTCATCAGATGGACCAGGTCCTTTATTTCCTAGTCATCAGATGGACCATGTCCTTTATTTCCTCGTCATCAGATGCACCAGGTCCTTTATTTCCTCGTCAGTCATCAGATGGACCGGGTCCTTTATTTCCTAATCATCAGATGGACCAGGTCCTTTATTTCCTCGTCAGTCATCAGATGGACCGGGTCCTTTATTTCCTAATCATCAGATGGACCAGGTCCTTTATTTCCTTGTCATCAGATGGACCAGGTTCTTTATTTCCTTGTTATCAGATGGACCAGGTTCTTTATTTCCTCGTCATCAGATGCACCAGGTCCTTTATTTCCTAGTCATCAGATGGACCGAGTCCTTTATTTCCTAGTCATCAGATGGATCAGGTCCTTTATTTCCTTGTCATCAGATGGACCAGGTTCTTTATTTCCTTGTTATCAGATGGACCGGGTCCTTTATTTCCTCGTCATCAGATGCACCAGGTCCTTTATTTCCTAATCATCAGATGGACCAGGTCCTTTATTTCCTTGTCATCAGATGGACCAGGTCCTTTATTTCCTAGTCATCAGATGGACCAGGTCTTTTATTTCCTCGTCATCAGATGGACCAGGTCCTTTATTTCCTAATCATCAGATGGACCAGGTCCTTTATTTCCTCGTCATTAGATGGACCAGGTCCTTTATTTCCTCGTCAGTCATCAGTTGGACCAGGTCCTTTATTTCCTTGTTATCAGATGGACCAGGTCCTTTATTTCCTTGTCATCAGATGGACCAGGTCCTTTATTTCCTCGTCAGTCATCAGATGGACCAGGTCCTTTATATCCTTGTCATCAGATGGACCAGGTCCTTTATTTCCTAGTCATCAGATGGACCAGGTTCTTTATTTCCTTGTTATCAGATGGACCGGGTCCTTTATTTCCTCGTCATCAGATGCACCAGGTCCTATATTTCCTAGTCATCAGATGGATCAGGTCCTTTATTTCCTTGTCATCAGATGGACCAGGACCTTTATTTCCTCGTCATCAGATGGATGAGGTCCTTTATTTCCTAGTCATCAGATGGACCAGGTCCTTTATTTCCTAGTCATCAGATGGACCAGGTCCTTTATTTCCTAGTCCTCAGATGGACCATGTCCTTTATTTCCTAGTCATCAGATGGACCAGGTCCTTTATTTCCTAGTCATCAGATGGATCAGGTCCTTTATTTCCTTGTCATCAGATGCACCAGGTCCTTTATTTCCTAGTCATCAGATGGACCAGGTTCTTTATTTCCTCGTCAGTCATCAGATGCACCAGGTCCTTTATTTCCTTCACATCATCAGATGCACCAGGTCCTTTATTTCCTTCACATCATCAGATGGACCGGGTCCTTTATTTCCTAGTCATCAGATGGACCAGGTCCTTTATTTCCTAGTCATCAGATGGACCAGGTCCTTTATTTCCTAGTCATCAGATGGACCAGGTCCTTTATTTCCTAGTCATCAGATGGATCCGGTCCTTTATTTCCTTGTTATCAGATGCACCAGGTCCTTTATTTCCTTGTTATCAGATGCACCAGGTCCTTTATTTCCTTGTTATCAGATGCACCAGGTCCTTTATTTCCTAGTCATCAGATGCACCAGGTCCTTTATTTCCTTGTTATCAGATGCACCAGGTCCTTTATTTCCTAGTCATCAGATGCACCAGGTCCTTTATTTCCTTGTTATCAGATGCACCAGGTCCTTTATTTCCTTGTTATCGGATGCACCAGGTCCTTTAGCTGCCTAGGATTTAGACTCTACCTCAGGTGCATTCCTTCTCTGCCCTGGTCAAAGATGGCGGCCGAAGCACATGCTGGGCCCCACCGGACCTTACGTAACGGAAGTGACGTCCTTCATCCGCTCTCACCCACCCCAGGCATTCGGAGTCTGTGATTGGCTGTTGAGGGCTCGGCGTCTCCATGGCAGCCCCTCCTCGCTCCGCCTACCGGGCCAAGATGGCGAAAGGACCGATTAACGTATGAGACGGAGGAGGAGCCGCGGGGAGACGCCGGCCGAGGTCTGAGCCCAGAGCGGGAGACGGAAACCCCGGGGCTCTCCAGCCGCCACCGTCCAGAACCGGAACACGGGCCCCGAACCGCCACCTCAGCCCGGGAGCCAACAGGCCGTGCCCGTAACATACATCCGGCTCTGAGGGGCACAGCGGGCACCGGATACCGGGCACATCCCGTACTGAGCGGGCACCGAATACCGGGCACTTCTGTCATTGACGGGCACAGCTGGCTCTGGAGTTTTGACTCAACTGGCACATTGTACTAGTGAGGGGGCACAGCTGGCACTGGATACCGGGCACCTCTACCGGTGAGGGCACAGCTGGCAGTGTATACCTGTCACTGAGCTGGCACCGAATACCTGGCTTTGGATACTTGGCACTGAGCGGGCACAGCTGGCACTGGATACCATTCATTGAGTGGGCACACCTGTCAGTGAGCGGGCACAGCTGGCACTGGATACCTGTCAGTGAGCGGGCACACCTGTCAGTGAGCGGGCACAGCTGGCACTGGTTACCTGTCAGTGAGCGGGCACAGCTGGCACTGGATACCTGTCAGTAAGCAAGCACAGCTGGCACTGGATACCTGTCAGTGAGCGGGCACAGCTGGCACTGGATACCTGTCAGTAAGCGGACACAGCTGGCACTGGATACCATTCATTGAGTGGGCACACCTGTCAGTGAGCGGGCACAGCTGGCACTGGATACCATTCATTGAGTGGGCACACCTGTCAGTGAGCGGGCACAGCTGGCACTGGTTACCTGTCAGTGAGCGGACACAGCTGGCACTGGTTACCTGTCAGTGAGCGGACACAGCTGGCACTGGTTACCTGTCAGTGAGCGGGCACAGCTGGCACTGGTTACCTGTCAGTGAGCGGACACAGCTGGCACTGGATACCAGTTAGTGACGGGCACAACAGGCACTGGATACCAGTTTGTGACGGGCACAACAGGCCCTGGATACCAGTTAGTGACGGGCACAGCTGGCACTGGATACCAGTTAGTGACGGGCACAACAGGCCCTGGATACCAGTTAGTGACGGGCACAACAGGCCCTGGATACCAGTTAGTGACGGGCACAACAGGCCCTGGATACCGGTTAGTGACGGGCACAGCTGGCATTGGACACCTGGCACACCAGCTAGTGAGGGGCCCAACTGGCACTGGTTCCTTGGGGCGCCCCTTGCTTGTACTGGCATCCCCCATCAGGTGCCCAGGTCTGACAGCCCCCGCAGGACACTCCCTCAATGCATTGTACGTTTGGCATCACCTGATACCCGCTCTAGACGGCCGCAGCAGACATGACCACCCCGGCTCTGCTCCCCCTGTCCGGGCGCAGGATCCCGCCCCTCAGCCTGGGCACCTCGTCCATCCCTCACCACCGTGCCACGCTGAGGCTCTCGGAGAAGTTCATCCTGCTCCTCATCCTCAGCGCCTTCATCACCCTCTGCTTCGGGGCCTTCTTCTTCCTGCCCGACTCCTCCAAACACAAGCGCTTTGACCTGGGCCTGGAGGACGTTCTCATCCCGCACATCGACGCCGACAAGGGCGACAAGAACACGGGCGGCTTCCTGATCCACGGCCTGGGCCACGACGAGCACCGACACAGGTAGGAGTGCCCGTGTACTGGGAGGGGTTCTAGATCACATCGGTCTGGGTCACGATGACCACAGACACAGGTAAGAGTGCCAGTGCTTGTGTACTGGGGAGGGGTTCTAGATCACATCGGTCTGGGTCACGATGACCACAGACACAGGTAAGAGTGCTCGTCTACTGGGGAGGGGTTCTAGATCACGTCGGGCTGGGTCACGATGACCACAGACACAGGTAAGAGTGCTCGTCTACTGGGGAGGGGTTCTAGATCACGTCGGGCTGGGTCACGATGACCACAGACACAGGTAGGAGTGCCAGTGCTTGTGTACTGGGGAGGGGTTCTAGATTATGTTGGGCTGGGTCACGATGACAACAGACACAGGTAAGAGTGCCCGTGTACTGGGAGGGGTTCTAGATCACGTCGGGCTGGGTCACGATGACCACAGACACAGGTAGGAGTGCCAGTGCTTGTGTACTGGGGAGGGGTTCTAGATCACGTAGGGCTGGGTCACGATGACCACAGACACAGGTAAGAGTGCCCGTGTACTGGGGAGGGGTTCTAGATCATGTTGGGCTGGGCCACGATGACCACAGACACAGGTAAGAGTGCCCGTGTACTGGGAGGGGTTCTAGATCACGTCGGGCTGGGTCACGATGACCACAGACACAGGTAGGAGTGCCAGTGCTTGTGTACTGGGGAGGGGTTCTAGATCACGTAGGGCTGGGTCACGATGACCACAGACACAGGTAGGAGTGCCAGTGCTTGTGTACTGGGGAGGGGTTCTAGATTATGTTGGGCTGGGTCACGATGACCACAGACACAGGTAAGAGTGCCCGTGTACTGGGAGGGGTTCTAGATCACGTCGGGCTGGGTCACGATGACCACAGACACAGGTAGGAGTGCCAGTGCTTGTGTACTGGGGAGGGGTTCTAGATCACGTAGGGCTGGGTCACGATGACCACAGACACAGGTAGGAGTGCCAGTGCTTGTGTACTGGGGAGGGGTTCTAGATTATGTTGGGCTGGGTCACGATGACCACAGACACAGGTAAGAGTGCCCGTGTACTGGGAGGGGTTCTAGATCACGTCGGGCTGGGTCACGATGACCACAGACACAGGTAGGAGTGCTTGTGTACTGGGGAGGGGTTCTAGATCACGTCTGGCTGGGTCACGATGACCAGTGCCAGTACCCATCCAGTGGGGGTTCTAGATCATGTGGGCCACAACGAGAACCAACACAGGTAGGAACACCAGTTCCCATGTACTGAGGGGGGTTCTAGATCATGGGAGCCTGGGCCACGACAACTACCAACACAGGTAGAAACCCCAGTGCCCATGTCAGTGTCTCCCAACCAGGGTGCCTCAAGCTGTTGCAAAACTACAACTCCCAGCATGCCCAGACAACCTTTGGCTATCCGGGCATACTGGGAGTTGCAGTTTTGCAACAGCTGGAGACACCCTGGTTGGGAAACACTGGCCCATGTACTAGGGGGTTTTAGATCATGTGGGCCACGACGAGAACCAACACAGGTAGGAACACCAGTGCCCATGTACTGAGGGGGGGGTTATAGATCATGTTTGCCACGACCACCACCGACACATGTAGGAACACCAGTGCCCATCTACTGGGGGGTTCTAAATCATGTGGGCCTGGGCCACGACAGCTACAAACACAGGTAGAAACCCCAGTGCCCATCTCAGTGTCTCCCAAACAGGGTGCCTCCTGCTGTTGCAAAACTACAACTCCCAGCACGCCCGGACAGCCAAAGGCTGTCCGGGCATGCTGGGAGTTGTAGTTTTGCAACAGCTGGAGGCACCCTGTTTGGGAAACACTGGCCCATGTACTAGGGGGGTTCTAGATCATGTGGGCCACGACGATAACCAACACAGGAACACCTGTGCCCATGTAATGAGGGGGATTCTAGATCATGTCGAGAACCAACTTAGATAGGAACACCAGTGCCCATGTATTGAGGGGGGGGGGGGGGGGGGTTCCCTAGATCATGTCGATAACAAACTTAGGTAGGAACACCAGTGGCCATGTATTGAAGGGGGGGGGGGGGGGTTCTAGATCATGTCTATAACAAACTTAGGTAGGAACACCTGTGCCCATGTACTGAGGTGGGTTCTAGATCATGTGGGTCACAAAAAGCACCGACACAGGTAGGCACACCGGTGCCCTTCTACTGGAGGATTCTAGAGCCCTTCCATAGACACCAGGATCCCTATACCACACTGTGCCAATATTGTGCACCTATAATTTATCCGAGATCAGGATGAGGACCTGTAGATCCGAAGTTGCGCCGCCGTATACCTGGCACATGGGTCCTCACTGACTGCAGAGCGGACAGATCCTTTGTCGTCTGATCTGTCGTGTGGGCCGAGCTTTAGTCAGACCTCCTATGGGAGCACCCCGACTATTACACGCAGTCTAGAACAGACGTATCTCTACTCAGGTGCTTCCTCACTGCTGTCATGTGATGTAAACCTGCAGATCACATGACAGGAATTTACTAGGGGAACAGGATCTTTCAGCTTCCACCATTGGCATCCGCCCCCCGTCATAGGAATGAGCCCCCCCCCCTGTCATAGGAATGAGCCCCCCCCCTGTCATAGGAATGAGCCCCCCCCTGTCATAGGAATGAGCCCCTCCCCCTGTCATAGGAATGAGCCCCCCCCCTGTCATAGGAATGAGCCCCCCCCCTGTCATAGGAATGAGCCCCCCCCTGTCATAGGAATGAGCCCCCCCTGTCATAGGAATGAGCCCCCCCCCTGTCATAGGAATGAGCCCCCCCCTGTCATAGGAATGAGCCCCCCCCTGTCATAGGAATGAGCCCCCCCACTGTCATAGGAATGGGCCCCCCCTGTCATAGGAATGGGCCCCCCCTGTCATAGGAATGGGCCCCCCCTGTCATAGGAATGGGCCCCCCCTGTCATAGGAATGGGCCCCCCCTGTCATAGGAATGGGCCCCCCCTGTCATAGGAATGGGCCCCCCCCCCCCTATCGTAGGAATGAGCCCCCCCCCCTGTCGTAGGAATGAGCCCCCCCCCCCGTCGTAGGAAGGAGCCCCCCCCCGTGTCGTAGGAAGGAGCCCCCCCCCGTCGTAGGAATGAGCCCCCCTCTATCATAGGAATGAGCCCCCCTCTATCATAGGAATGAGCCCCCCCTGTCGTAGGAATGAGCCCCCCCACTGTCATATGCTTAGATATGTTCATATCACCACCATGTGGAGCTCTGTACCTCCACCGATCTCCACCTTCTGTATAGACCCCCCTCCCCCCACCCACAAGGATCTGACACAAATATGCTGATCACTTGTTGCAGTCCTAGCAATTAAGTGGTTAATTTAGTTATGGTTCCCCAGGGGAGCCCTTGTGAGTGCAGCTCTGGAGTATAATACAGGATATAACTCAGGATCAGTACAGGATAAGTAATGTAATGTATGTACACAGTGACCTCACCAGCAGAATAGTGAGTACAGCTCTGGAGTATAATACAGGATATAACTCAGGATCAGTACAGGATAAGTAATGTAATGTATGTACACAGTGACCTCACCAGCAGAATAGTGAGTACAGCTCTGGAGTATAATACAGGATATAACTCAGGATCAGTACAGGATAAGTAATGTATGTACACAGTGATCTCACCAGCAGAATAGTGAGTACAGCTCTGGAGTATAATACAGGATATAACTCAGGATCAGTACAGGATAAGTAATGTAATGTATGTACACAGTGACCTCACCAGCAGAATAGTGAGTACAGCTCCGGAGTATAATACAGGATATAACTCAGGATCAGTACAGGATAAGTAATGTAATGTATGTACACAGTGACCTCACCAGCAGAATAGTGAGTACAGCTCTGGAGTATAATACAGGATATAAATCAAGATTTTCCTAGCTAGTGACGGAAAATATTAGTTATATGAAGACAGGAGGCGAGTATCTTATGCATTATTCTTTCTTTAATAATGCCCATAGCAGAAATTTCAGTATTCAATTCAATGTAAATGAAAAAAACTTCGAAAACTACAACTCCCAGCAGTCCCAGGGCCACAGCAGCCACTCCCAGCCTGTAGCCCCTATATAAGGGACTGCCCAGGTATAGATCCTCCTCTTTCTGAATGCGAATCACCGCCGCACAGGAACCCAAAACTCCATCCGTACATCTCCACCGCCACCCGAATCCACGACTAGCCGGTCCACCACTTTAGCCTTCGGAGACAATCCGGATAACATGGCCAGCGAAGGCCTAACTTCGTCCCAACGGGGACTGTAGTGAATCCAAACAGTCTGCAACCAACAGGTCAGCTGCCTTCTGGAAATGATCATTGTGCTCAATATCCTGAAAAGAGAACAAAGAATCGTAATAGGGTTGGGTAAGGGAGGGAAGATACTCGCCTCCTGTCTTCATATAACTAATATTTTCCGTCACTAGCTAGGAAAATCTCGATTTATATATCAGACAGGAGGCGAGTATCTTATTCAGGTTCAAAGCTGAAACTTTCAGAACAAGATATATAAGTTACATGACAACCATATTATAAAACCGACATGGAGACATGCTCCTCTGGCCTGAAGTAAAAATGGCGAAACGTGTTCTCGGAAGACCAATCCGCTGCCATCAACAGATCAGTGAGGGAGCCCCCCGACGTAACTACCTTAGTAGCCATAGCCCCTCTGGAAGAATGCGCTCCAAAGAGGGATATGTCTATACCAGCCATCTCCATGGCGGAGCACACCCACTGTGCAAGCGTAGCGGACGAGACTGGGTGATGAGGCCTGACATATGATACGAAGAGCTGAGAGAAGCCCGGAGAGCGTAAGTTGGTAGTTTGCGTTTCATAAAAATGTAGGCAATGCACAACACACAGCCGAGGATGCGCGGGAAAGTAAGGGTAAAAAACTGAATGAATACCCGTCTTGGTCCTGCGGACCACAGAGAACTTGACACCCTGAGGGCAAAATTGGCGCCTAGAAATGTCCAGGGCCTTTACGTCCGAGAATCTTTTAATGGAGACCAGACATAAAAGGACAGTAAGTTTGTAGGACAATAGCTTCAATGACAAAGCATCATTGTCCTCCCACCTAGAAAACATATCAAGCAACCTGGAAACATCCCAAGTTGACTGATATCTAGGACGAGGCAGCCGCTTAAATTTAATGCCCCGCAAAAGCCTACACACCAGGGGGTGTTTGCCAACCGGCAAAGAGTCCACCGGATAGTGGTAAGCGGAAATGGCCGATCGGTACACATTGATGGAGCTGTAGGACTTACCAGACTCAAAAGAGTCCGCCAGATAATTTACAACTACCGATACAGGCGCTTGTACGGGATCAACCTGTCGTTGATCACACCAACGTACCCAGAGTCTCCAGGCTGATCGATATGCCGATCGAGTCCCGGGGGCCCAGGCCAGGGCGAGGAGATCCCTAGCTGACTTTGAAAGGTCGCAGTCTGTGTCTAGCACCCCGAAACCAACCACGCCAGGAGAGTCAGGTTGGCTTCCGCTACCAGAGGTTGAAGACCCTTGGTCGGATTGGAGAGGATCTGCGGAAAAAGAGGGAGCAGTCTGGGGAAATCCACTGCCATCTCCAGAGCAATCGGAAACCATGGTTGCATCGGCCACCAGGGGGTGATCAACACAACCGTAGCCTTCTGGTTCGCTATCTGTATGAGAACTCTGAGGATCATCGAAAACGGAGGAAACGCATAGTGCGTCTCCCCCGTCCAAGACTGTGGGAAAGCGTCTACTGCCGACGCCTCCGGGTCCGGCCTCTAGCTGAAGAATCGAGGCAGATGGTGGTTGAGGCGAGAAGCAAATAGATCCACGCCCAACGGACCCCAAAGCAGATGCAGTTGCAAGAAAACTAAGCGATCCAGACGCCAATCGCTGGAGTCGAGAAGATAACGGGAATTCCAATCGGCTACTGTATTGGAAATTCCCGGGATGTATTCCGCCATCGGAATAATATTGCGGGAGAGGCAGAAGTGCCAAAAATCCTCGCGAGGACCCTGGATCTGGTGCCCCCCAAGCGGTTGATGTACTGCACCGCTGCAATATTGTCCATGCGTAATAATACGCAGCAATTGGACGCTTCTGGTTAAGAAACTCCGGACGGCGAGCAACGCCGCCAGAAGTTCCAATGCATTGATGTGTAGGAGGGATTCTTTGATGGACCAGCTCCCTCCTGTTGAAGCGTCGCCG
Source organism: Hyla sarda (assembly GCF_029499605.1). Classification (NCBI taxonomy): domain Eukaryota; kingdom Metazoa; phylum Chordata; class Amphibia; order Anura; family Hylidae; genus Hyla; species Hyla sarda. Next base: position 741,314 of record NW_026610751.1, read on the forward strand.
AAGCGAGCGCCCCAGCCTCGACGACTCGCGTCCGACTCTATGATGACGTCCGGACAAGAGTTGAAGATCGTTTTGCCGTTCCACTCGACGGCATGTCGAAGCCTCCACTGCAATTCTGCTCTGGCTTCCGCAGAGAGAGGCACCTCGTCTGCGTATCTGAGACCCTGTCGCAGATGAAGGATCTTGAGCCTCTGGAGGGCCCTGTAGTGGAGAGGGGCCGGAAATATGGCTTGTATGGAGGCCGCTAGAAGGCCCACCAGACGAGCAAGTACCGTAGTGATAGATAACCTTTGCGCTACACCGCTCTGATTTCTTTGCGTATGAGGGCCAATTTTGCTCTGGGCAAACAGAGAACGGCTTGATTGGTGTCCACCAAGAAGCCTAAAAATTCAATTTCCTGAGCTGGGGCGAGAATCGATTTTTCTTGGTTGATCAAGAAGCCCAGCCCTTGTAATAGAGAGATCGTCCACATCATGTGCCGGTAGGCCTGTGCCTTGGAGCAAGCCATGATAAGGAGGTCGTCTAGATATATGATGAGACGTACCCCCCTGCTTCTCAGGGACGCCACCACCGGTTTGAGGAGTTTGGTGAAAGACCACGGGGCGGACGACAGACCGAAAGGAAGGCAAGTAAATTGCCACATTCGATCTCTCCATAGGAAGCGAAGTAGTTGTTGAGAAGATTGATGCATGGGGACGGTGAGATAGGCGTCCTTTAAGTCCACCTTTACTAACCAGTCCCCCGGTTGAAGAAGATCCCGAAGGCAATGTATGCCATCCATTTTGAAATGTCGATAGGCGACATGTTGGTTCAGGTCCCGAAGATTTGTCACGGGAAGATAGCCGCCCCCTTTCTTCTTTACTAGGAAGAGGTTGCTGATAAACCTCGGGGAAGATGGGTCGACCTCCACCACTGCCTGTTTGGACACCAGATCTTGTATTTCGTTGTCTATGAGAGCAACGTTGTGGTTTGCAAATCGGATAGGGGGCGGGATCACGCCCAGTTCTGGTAAGGACAGAAGTTCTATTTGGAAACCTGTTATCGTATGTAGTATCCACGCGTCTGCCGTAATCGCAGACCAAGCGTTGGTAAAATGTATCAGTCGTCCCCCCACAGGTATGTGAGAAAGTGGAGTGCATGGAAGACTTACCGGTATATGGACGGGATCGGGGATAGCCTCTGCTTCCACGTCCGCGCCACGGTCTACTACGGGGTGGGAAAAACGGCGCTGGCTGTGCCACTGACATGGTGTATGGAGGGGGAGCCTGAGGGTATTGCGGTGGGGCAGCTGCCCTGACATACGGTCTGTAGGTGGAATTGCGGCCGGCAGAACGGCCCCTACTTCTGCCGGCCCGGGGAAAAATCTTGTTTGCTCCAGATTTCTTTAACGAAGTTTGGGCTTTATCAAGGCTGTTGAATAGCCCCACAAACTTATTAATGTCCTTCACTAAGGTGTTTCCAAACGGCATATCCTCTGCTGCTGGACCTGGCTCGGACTCTGCTAGGTGAGCCAGTTGCGGATCAAGCTGAATGAGTATGGAGCGTCTGCGCTCAACAGAGCAAGCGGTGTTGGCGCTGCCCACCAGACAAATGGCCCTCTGGGCCCACCCACGAAGCTGGGTCAGATCGACAGGTTGATCTGTCATCGCTGCTTGTTCAGACAAGTTCAATATTTTTGTAAGAGGACCAAGTAGGTTTGGAATGCGGTCCTGGATGGTCCTAAAAGACAGATCAATCCCCTTCTTGGGGAATTTGCCCGATTTCATCAGATATTTTGGATAAAATGGGATCTATCTCTGGGGTTGATACCACTTTTTTTAGGAATAAATGGTCGTGGGCACTCCGTCCTTTGTTTGTTGGTATTGGTTCTTTCCAGGGACCTACGTGCCCAGAACTCTACGTACTGGGACACATGGGGCAACGGGGTCCAATCCCCAGAACGGGGGTGGGATATGGCATCAGGGTGGAAAAGTGGTTCCCCCCAGAGCATCCAGAATGGCTTTGCCCTGTGATTCAGGGTTGGCGTCATCGTTGAGCGCCGATGTCCCAACATCCTCGTCAGCAAAGTCAGACTCCGAGACCTCAGTCTCACCCGACTCAACGGACGAATCCTCGTCCGGGGAATCTACGTAGGAGTCGGGTTTTGCCCGCCTGGCGGACCTATGCCTCTTTGGTAACTCCCTGAGGCCCAGGGATTGAGAGGAGTCTGAGGGATGTGTGGGGTGGCAGTCCGTGGGGGGAGCTGCCTGGAGCATATTATTTACTTCCCCTGCCGAGGAGTCAGGGGCCGCCATAGTATGCTTCCGTTTGTGTAAAGCTTTACCCTTTTTTACAGGCGGCTCACCGCTGTGGGGTAGCGGTATAGGGGTGAGGGACAGAACTGGATGTGATCCAGAGGGTGCAACGGCGGACGCCAGAGCAGCCTGGACTGATTTATTTATGAGGTCTTGTATCTGTGAGGCACTCATAAATTGTGCCGTATCTAATGCCAGTTCGTCACCCCTATTGGAAGCTGAGGAGTAGTCTTCAGTCATGGTATACGGTATTCCAGAGAATAGATATAGAAATACACCTGGTGTGAGCCTAATAGGGCAGAACAATACTACAGAGTAAGCTGTGGCACTCAACTAAATATATATAAGATGCTCACAGAAGTACTCCTATAGGAGATTACTAACTGAGAGCGGAAGGTAGGACGAAAATACAGGGTCCAGGGGGGAAACGCCGCAGTAGCGTCGAGCGCCACCGCGATCTACCGGTAGAGAATGGTAACCAAAGTAGGAAAAAAGAAAAAACAGAAAATGAATAGTAATAGAGGAAAATATACAGGAGAAAAGAGATATAAGCAGCCGGCAGAGGAAAGTCTCCACCAGGCCACAAAGAGTGAAATCCTATATATGAATATATAAGACAATGGTACACATATATATTACAATACTTATCTGTGCAAATTCTGCCATGAGCAGAAAGAAAGAGGAGGATCTATACCTGGGGCAGTCCCTTATATAGGGGCTACAGGCTGGGAGTGGCTGCTGTGGCCCTGGGACTGCTGGGAGTTGTAGTTTTTGAAGTTTTTTCATTTACATTGAATTGAATACTGAAATTCCTGCTATGGGCATTATTAAAGAAAGAATAATGCATAAGATACTCGCCTCCTGTCTGATATATAACTCAGGATCAGTACAGGATAAGTAATGTATGTACACAGTGACCTCACCAGCAGAATAGTGAGTACAGCTCTGGAGTATAATACAGGATATAACTCAGGATCAGTACAGGATAAGTAATGTAATGTATGTACACAGTGATCTCACCAGCAGAATAGTGAGTACAGCTCTGGAGTATAATACAGGATATAACTCAGGATCAGTACAGGATAAGTAATGTAATGTATGTACACAGTGACCTCACCAGCAGAATAGTGAGTACAGCTCTGGAGTATAATACAGGATATAACTCAGGATCAGTACAGGATAAGTAATGTAATGTATGTACACAGTGACCCCACCAGCAGAATAGTGAGTACAGCTCTGGAGTATAATACAGGATATAACTCAGGATCAGTACAGGATAAGTAATGTGTGTACACAGTGACCTCACCAGCAGAATAGTGAGTACAGCTCTGGGGTATAATACAGGATATAACTCAGGATCAGTACAGGATAAGTAATGTGTGTACACAGTGACCTCACCAGCAGAATAGTGAGTACAGCTCTGGAGTATAATACAGGATATAACTCAGGATCAGTACAGGATAAGTAATGTAATGTATGTACACAGTGACCTCACCAGCAGAATAGTGAGTACAGCTCTGGAGTATAATACAGGATATAACTCAGGATCAGTACAGGATAAGTAATGTGTGTACACAGTGACCTCACCAGCAGAATAGTGAGTACAGCTCTGGGGTATAATACAGGATATAACTCAGGATCAGTACAGGATAAGTAATGTGTGTACACAGTGACCTCACCAGCAGAATAGTGAGTACAGATCTGGAGTATAATACAGGATATAACTCAGGATCAGTACAGGATAAGTAATGTAATGTATGTACACAGTGACCTCACCAGCAGAATAGTGAGTACAGCTCTGGGGTATAATACAGGATATAACTCGGGATCAGTACAGGATAAGTAATGTAATGTATGTACACAGTGACCTCACCAGCAGAATAGTGAGTACAGCTCTGGAGTATAATACAGGATATAACTCAGGATCAGTACAGGATAAGTAATGTAATGTATGTACACAGTGACCCCACCAGCAGAATAGTGAGTACAGCTCTGGAGTATAATACAGGAT